>NC_142531.1:11158059-11435559 GCF_964205215.1 Stylophora pistillata
TCAAGAATGCTTATGTGAATAATGTATGTCACAAGACTATTCGACTAAGGCCCAGTTCAAATGTCGAATTTCACATATGCCGAACTTAACTCCTATTTAGTCGACTATTAAAGATAGTTAAATACAGCATTTGATTCAAACGTCGAATTTAACTCTGTTCGCTGTCAATATTCCCCACTACTTATTTGCTAGATGAAGACATCTATTGAGCGTTTGCTTAATTGCTTTACTGATGCTTTTATTTTGCTGTTTGTTTTTGCTTCGTCATCTTAGCTTTTCGTCATGGTACTTTGACTTGATTCACGTTCCCAATCATTTCAGTGAAACACGACTCACAATATGCCACAGATTTTCTTACTTTCCATCCAGGAGTGTCCTCTTGGTTTTCAATAACCGAACACCTCATACAAAAGTAATTACTGCACGTCTTTGCAAAGCAAGAACTACAAATTCCTTTGTCTCCCACCATTTTTTGTGCTGTTTTGGCTTTTTCGCGCATGGCATTCACAGAATTCCTCGCGAATTGTGGGTAATAAATAAATCATAACAATTTCCTATAATTCATGCATTAAGTTCGGCACATGTGAGATGCGACGTTTGAATCAAAAGTCGAACTTAAGTCGCATCTTCGACTGTTTCAGTCGCAGATACGGCGAAAGTCGCATTGAATTTAAAACAGTCTAATTGAATTGATTCAAACGTTGCACTTCACATGCATTTAACTCTCGCATTAAGTTCGGCATATATGAAATTCGACGTTTGAACTGGGCCTTACGAAGCCACTTCAAGTTGTTTGCGTATATGACCTCGAAGTTGGATGGGATAGTTCATGACTCGTCGAGAGTTCTGCGATTGGTTGAGAGAACTCACGCGACTCTCTCAACTAATCAGCTTTTAATCTCAAATCGATAGGAATTTGAACTTGCACTCTCCCCCGACTAATGTTTAGTCTTTTTTTTTTTTAATGTGATTTTTACTTTGGTTGTGATTAGGTCACGATTACTTTTGTTTGGCTCCACGCCAGTCAAACGAAAGGATTCTAACGACGATGTCATTTTACTAGCGCTCAAATGTTAGAAATGATAAGGGGATAACATTCTGTTAAATTCTTCAAAAGTATCGCGCATGGTTGTGAGTGAGATGTACATGCGGAAGCCCAATATATTGTAAGAGCCCAATTATTCACCTTGTTTTCCGGAGAGATAAACTCGTGATTTCTGACACGTGTCTCAGAACTAGGATAAACTCAAAGAGATGTCGACTTTCCTAAATTCATGTTATTTCATTCCCGAGTGTTTCCTCGCTCAGAGCACGATTGTAATGGCTGATTAATGATCACATGGCTTTCCATATATTCATATGTATCCCTGATGGAAGGAATTTGATTGAATGCGATCAAAGCCCCCCAAAAGGCACATGAACGAAAGGTTACCTCTAGTGGTGTCGACATAGCTAGAAACTATTTACGCTTGCCACGAACTTTGGCGGGTTCACTTGTAAAACTATACCAAAACCATAGTTCTCATGTTACTTTCTGACCTTCTCAAAACTTGAATTAGCTGATCTTATTTTGATTTTTTCTTGTTTTGCTTTGCTTATCACCAGGTCAAGGCCAAGCTTACCAAATGAGATGGTGCACAATTTCTGACAAAGAACAGGCAAAATGCGACGACTTGAAATCTGTTCTTAATCAACCAGGGAACGATTCCGATGTTACTGCAAGTTGTGTTCAGGGAGGTAGTGCGATTGATTGTATGAAAAAGATAAAAAACGGAGAGGCTGATCTGATCACGCTCGACGGAGGAGAAATATATCGTGCAGGTAATATTCCTGTAGCAAAGGAATGATAATAGGAAGGGCCATTACAATTTATCGTGCTTCTTGAGTCAGATTTAACTTGTTCTTACCTTGCCCGGTTTACTCCTTACTTAACAAGCATTGCAGATTTCTCACAGTTTTACTCGCTTTCTTCGAGCTAATTCTGCTAATTCATAAAAGTCAACTCCCTTTCTTTCCAGCTAGAAGCTGCTTAATGACGTTACTCTTCTCCCAAACGAAAGGTGATGAGAGAATGATAGGCGTTACGTACAGATCACGCGATGTTTTTTTTTGTGGAATGAGTATTAAGGAAGCTATTGCTTGATTTAATATTTCTTAGGTAAGGAATACATGATGGCTCCCGTGGTTGCTGAAACGTATACTGCTGATGCGGGGAGCCTCTCTTATTATGCTGTGGCAGTTGTAAAAAGGGATGGTACGATTACAGGCCTAGAAGACCTGAAGGGAAAAAAGTCTTGTCATACAGGAGCGGGAAAGACATCTGGCTGGGTCGTACCCGTTGGTACACTGCTGGCCGAGAAATTCATGACTCAAGACTCTAGCTGTAATCCGTACGTATCAGCTGGAAAGTATTTTAAAGAAAGCTGTGTGCCAAGTAAGTCATTTGAGTTATTAGTTTACTGAAGCATCATGGGCGACCTCGTTCAAAGGACCCACTCTCTTCCTCCCTCGAGAGACGAGGAAACAGGACCCTGGCAACGAGGTTGCATCAGTGACACTTTGGGATTCGTCAATCCTTTGCGTATCTCTGGCATCTTCTTCATTGTTCGTTTTAGTTAGCTCTCTGATTGTTTTTGAAAACTCTCACTACTTAGTCCACCAGTCAAATGCAATACGGAAAACCACCCTAGTTTTGTACTTAACGCTTTTCTGCTCTCCATTCTGATCACATATATGCAAGAAGTGTCGGGTGTAGCCTTGTCAGTTTGACACTGACGCTGGCTAAAAGCATCTAGCTTTTCTCCAAGAACCCTGTAAGGTCTTGAGATAGACACAAGTAAGACTTAGACACAATATTAACTCTCACCTAATGTTTAGGGCGCTGGTCACCGGTTGTAGAAGTCTGGGTTTGAGTCACTGTGCTGTGTTGTTGAGAAGAACACATTACTCTCGCAGTAACTTTCTCCCCCAAGGATTATAAATGGGTACTGGTGAAGTTGCATGGAAGCCTTTTGAAATGTCAAGGGTAATGTTGAGATGGACTAACATCCTATCCAAGGGGGGGGGGGGTAGTTATACTACCAGTCGCTTCATGCTTAGGAAACCGTGATAAGTTCCGGCTGAATGGGCCACTTGTCTCTTTGCCTTCACCCTGTTACCGATACAAATATAAACAAGCTGATTTCCACTGTTTTCTCTTTGACTGTTACTAAGTTATAATTCTACTTTTTAACCCTAGATGTTAAGAACCCCGATATTGATAAAAACAAAATTAATCCCGAAAACCTTTGCGCGCTCTGCAAAGATGAATGCGAGAAAAAAGGAAAATACTCTGGTTATAGTGGCGCCTTTAAATGCTTGATGGATGGTGTGGGTGAAGTGGCATTTGTAAAACATACAACCGTAACCAGCGAACCATCAGCAAATACAAGTGATTACTTATACCTGTGTTACGATGGAACTACTGGTGGTATGTATTATATTTGAATCAGAGTAGTAATTCTATATACCTTTTCTACTTCTAGAATCATCTCGAGTTCATTGCGTTTCTCAAAATTTACAATCGTTGAAACTTAATTTGGCTGCTCTTCCTCAGTTATACACTGTAATATCGTTCCAGTCCTCAGACATTCCGCCTTAAAACATTTATTTTTAATTTTTTTTTTTGGTTATTTTTGATTTTAGCCCTATGAGGGTAGAACTAAGCTTTCTCCTTCCCAAGGGCTTCGTTTGTCTTAACACTACTTCATACTTGATTGATTTTAGTACACTCGACACAGCCACTCAACGTATATAGGTGTGCACGATAATTGTCCCTGTCTGGCAGGTCATTATATAACCCGCTGACAGACCTGGAAACTCTTGGTACATGGAGGAACTGTTAAAATATTTTTTCCTTTCCTTGAATTTTTTTTCAGCCATTGGAGATCATACCACATGCAACCTAGCTAAAGTTCCCTCTCACGCTGTAATGACGAGCAACGGAAGCAGTAATAAAGCAAACTACGCTAAGATCTTGATCAAAGCGTCAAGTGATTATGGGATCCTAATGTTTGACTCAGCCAAGTGGAACGGAACAGATCTTCTCTTCAAAGATTCCACTGTCAAGCTTTTAGACGTCAGTTCTAAGACCTACGAGGAGTTTCTTGGAGACGGTTATTTAAAAGATCTCGAGTCGTTAAATGCATGTCCCCCAACAACATACCCCCCAATCTCAGGAACCAAGCAGAATACGCCTCACCTGATTGGTTCTGTCGTTTTCTTGTTGACGGCTCTGTTCCTGTGTGGAGCTGTACCTTACTGAAAACCTCATGCAAGAGCTGCACATTGTAGAAGTGTAACCACTAACTAGCCTATATAATTTTTTTGTTCCTCTTATTGGGTAACTAGAGTTTTTGTTGCTGATTTTGCTTCGCTATAGGGATATACTGAGTTGCCTACTTGCAGACTTTTCATGCTTGTCACGCAACGCTATTCGTCAATGTGCGACCGCGCGCTGCGTATCAAATCTTAAAACAACTGGTGACTAGGCTAGTTTCGGCGTTGTTCTAGTCAGTGTATCGTTTCGTAATTCGAGTGTAACTGGGCTTGAATGTAGTTCATCGTTTTAAACCTAAAAAGATTGAAAGTCAAAGGCACGTGGGTTTTGAAAGTGAAACGGCAAATGAGGTATAACATTTAGAGAAGGAGTAGCTGTGTTGTTTTTGTTCGGTAAACATAACTTTTTTATGTTACTAGAGATAGTGTCAACTAGTGGGGTCGGAACAGTAGTTGTAATCTGGAAGAAAACATTGTTTCTTTGTTTCGTTCGAAAGACTGAACTAAAGAAGCTTGCTGCGAGTTATATAGGAAGTAAAATGGTGAAGCTTTTAGAAACGACCAAGACAGGGTTAATAGCACGAGGAAAGAAAAGATCGGTTTGTAATTTCGTCATGCTGTGTGAACAGGGAACTTAATCGAGTGCGCACGACCAGTTTTCTTGAATAACAAAGCAAGGGAGTTAATAAGTGCTCATTAAAGTTGTTGTTTCTTTGTTTCACCATGATTAGAATAAACAAAGCTGGTCTTGTATTGTCCAACTTTTTTCTCTTTTTTTTTTTTTTTTCACTCTTTAATAACTTTCCTGCACAGATAGTGTAAGGGAAGTACATGTTCTCTAACCCTGTGCGATGTTCTCGGTCAGTGAAAATAGGCGAAAAAAGGGGACGGCGAAAAACACAAGAAGTCGTTCTGCAAACGTTGTTCTGCCAACCGCCGTGAGAGTTCTTTTCTCGCTTGCCTGCTCTTTCGCTCGTTTTCTCCATCGGACAGTCCGGAACAAGCCAAGTAACTCCACTTAACTGCATCCACTTACCCACCCAAGCCTACGCACGTCACCACTCGCGTCTAGCTCAAATTATTTCCCGGTCGCTTCTCATAATATACATGTACATTTTTTTCATTATAAAAACACTGTGACATATTACAATGAACCGTCTAGCCTGAGCTAATCAGAGCGAGACGCGTCCTGATAAGGTAAACAGAAAATAAGAGGCTAAATTTAGAGTAAACTAGTTACGCCAAGAAGTACCCAATCAAAGGGGGTCATGTCCTTTAATCCTCGCCATGAAATTATTTCTCATCAACATATTATACCGTCTTGTACTTAATTCTTTACTTAATTCAACTGCAATGCTCAAATTCGATATCTGAAGATGGTAAGAATTACTTAGGTATTATTTTGTTTCGTCGTCTCAGTACATAACACAAACATTGATGATAATTTTCTAAAGTCAATTACCAAGAAACTTTTAATACACAATCGGACATCAAGGCGTTAAGGGTGGTACTGGCGTAATAAATTAACCCCGGACACCTTTCTTCTGGTTTAACGTTAGCAGAATCCTCTAATGAATTTATTTAGCTTTAAAGATACTCTAGGACCTGAGAAAGCGGGCTGTCACGATGCGAAAAGGTTTCCGTCTAATATTGTAATATTGTCTAATTAGAATCAATAGAACAATCCCACATGCTTCCAAATGGTAGGGAAGCAGCCCGTGAGAAGGACTAACCTTCCCCTCCCTCATTGAAAAGTCCGGCACTCCCCTTGATATAAGTCTTAATTCGAAAAAAGCAACGCTCTCATTGAAATTGTAATGTCATGTTCCTGAACATAGCAAAAGAGTTGTTCGAATTATCCCGTTTGCAGCATCGTCGAGCTGACCAACAGGACAGAGGTAGTGGGCGCTTGTTGGCCATCCTCCTCACATCGGCACCTGAACACATCCACGCAAGCCTTGCGAAACTTGTCACTGAAGAAGCTGTAGATGAAAGGGTTACATGCCATGGAACACAGAGCAAGTACCGAGGAGAAGTTCACGAAAACGCTGAAGCCGACCGTCTCATAGGGAAGCTGTATGAACGCTCTGAGCAGCACAACCACTTGAAAAGGCAACATGCACGTCATAAACGTGACGATCACTGTTAGAAGCATGTAGGTCGTCTTGCGCTTCTTTTTCATTCTGTTAATTGCGTAGGCACGGTTCGCACTGTACGATGGTTGGCTATTCGTTGGAGAGAAACCACGACCGCTGCGTGCGCGTGCGTCGTCGCTTAGGGACGGCTCCGGTTGCCATAAGGTTCGTATGATCATGATGTAACTTATGCCAATCACCAAAATAGGGAGGACAAATAAAAGAATGAACGCCAACACTGTGTAAATTTGGTTTCCCAATATCCCGCCTTTACCCGTCCAGTCTTCGACGCACCGTTTGTATTTTGTCGTGACCACAAAGGCCTGGGGAGCAGCAATGGCACAAGACACCAGCCAAGTAAGACCCATTAAAATCACAGTACGTCTGATTTTTTTTCGTGAGGCACGAACCGTGAAGGGATTCACGATGGCTTGATATCTACGGAGAAACATTAAGGGAAAAATCATTAGGGTGGACTTTCTTCATGAAGTTATATTTCGAGGAGCCCATGTGCTTTGCATAAACTCTTCGGCTCCTGTGGCTGTAACCCAACCTCGTTTCCAGGGGCCTTTTCCCTTACTTGGGGGTGGGCGGCTAGCTGTAACTTTCTCTCAATCGATTTTTCTCGTTTCATTGAATTTGGTCTTTTGCGAAAATTGATCAAGAAAAATTCGCAATTAAAATAAGTTGTCAAAAATTAATGTAGATAAGGTGGGCAATTTCAAATTTAACGCCCTTCTTTTCGTTTTATTTACCTTTCTACTGCCAACACCACCATCGTATAAACGGACACCGACACAGATATTGAAGAAATCACTCTGACTGCTCGGCACATGAAACCTCCGAGAGGCCATTCGCTAGGCGAGATCTGGTCAGACATCAGCGATGGAATGGCGAACAGAGCTGACAGCAAGTCTGAGATGGCCATATTGAGGAGGAACAGATTGGTCAAAGTGCGCATGTCTTTTCTTCTGGTGATTACGATGCAAACAAACCCATTACCTAAGGATGACAAGATAATCAAGCTTAGTCAAACAAGAAGGAATTAGTTTGAATATATCAACAAAGTTAAAATGGTAAATTGGCCACCGTTACGATTATAAAAGCTGACGTTTCGAGCGTTAGCCCTTCGTCGGAGCGAATAGGAGAATTGTGGGTTGCGTGTGCTTTTAAAGGCAGAAAAAGGAGCTACGTGATTGGTGGGAACATGGCAACGAGAAAAACTCGAATAAAAAGGAATTAGGTTAGATTAGTATATCAGAGGGTCTGATGCATTCCTATTAAATAACGCAGATTAAGGGAAAATGTTGTTGTTAAAAATAATATATTTACATAAACTATAAATTAATTCAAATACTGTGTTGATCAGAACAGCATTAATTTTTTAGGTACTTTTAAGAGGGTTCATCTCTTTAGTCTGGGGAAAGATGTTTCTCGTTTTGTTACCAGTGAGCGTGGGATAAAAGGAAAATAACGAGGAATCGAACTTCAGACCTTCGGATTCCGCGCTCTGATACTCTGATGGTCTGAGGTTTGATCCCTCCTGAGAACTCTGATTTGATTCTTTATCCCATGCTCGTGACAGAAGGTATAACCATCTTTTCTCTATTTCTTTACCGAGCTCAAAATTTACAACCTTTCTTTTTCTGTTCCCATGATCGTTTTTGTAATTCTCTCTTCTGATTGTTACACGTCTCTTTGGAATCAGTTAGGATAATTCTGTTTCATGACTTCTTATATCAATATGAAATCATCTGTTTGACAAGTTTTCCAATCTCAACACCTGTTTGCTAAACAATGTACCGAAGTTTTACAGGCTGATTTTGGGAGAAGTTGCAAGTTTATAATTTTTGGGAGCAAAGGGTTAAACATCTCAAAAATTTAATATCAAACGTGAGCGATTACGCTGATAGGTTGGCGAGGCGAGGATAGTAAGTTGCCATGGAGTAGGTTTATTGAAATTATCTTGGCATAAGCTAACCTATACACGTACTTTCAGTTTTCGAGATATCTTTGAGGCTGAGTGAGAGGAGATAATTAAAATCTCAACCGTCCTTGTGAACGACTACCTTAGTTTAAAGTAAATAGCGTCCTCCAACTCAATTGTCTTCCCATTTTCGTAATTCACAACGACTAATTTATCACGAAATTCAAAGCCCTTCTTTCCATTTATGCCTGATATGAAAGCAGTCACATTTAGAAGTTCTATTGACCAAAAAATAATTTCTAAGGGCATTCAGAAACCTCGCTGTAAGGGAAGCAATGAAATGTAACAAATCAAAGAACTTTAAATAATAACTAACGATTCGCGTTATTTCTTGTGACTGATTTTGCTATCGTGCTTTTCTGTCTATCTTACACTAAGCTAAACAGGTTAGCACTTCATGTTTTAAATCTTTTTGTAGCTTCAGTCTCGTAATCGATGCGTTCGTGCAGAGTCTGGTCTTGCGCAATCAATAAGTACATTCTTGTAAAGGCATCTGCTCTCTTACCTACAATGGTTACTAGAAATATGATTCCATATATTACGGAGAAGACTGCCACTTTTTCCACTGGAGAAATAGGAACTTTGTCCTGACTGTTGTCCGCGCAACGGGGATCTTGGTTCAAGGAATTGTTGATTTGTGTGGCGCAATCTTCACTGGACATTTTTGACTTTAGAGTGTTCACTGTCGTTTTAGCTTGAAGAATGTGTGCCCCTCAGCTAGTGTCAACTTACACGTAGAGACCAAGCTATTTGAAAGCAATTCCCAGGTAAATATTTTCACAACCTTATGGACGCTTTTTCCTTTAGCAATATTGAAACCTCATAAACAGTCCAACCTCTTTGGTCGTTCTTGGAAGGCACCTACCGAGAAAAAGAATGGCACGTCCTGTCGAACTGTGCAAACGAGAAGAGCCCAGCTTTTGTGCCTAATCGCCAAACTTTTCTAATTAAATGTTTAGTGGCCAAATAAATTCATTGTACTTATTTCCCCCTTTTTACCGTGATTCTTTTGTTCTTGGGTGTCAAATACTGTCAGAACAGATTGAATGCTTCAATTTGTTTGAAGAGAATGGTCTCGGCAATGACGTGATAAAAACCAAAATTAAACAACTTGGTCAGCGCAAACTATGTTCTTAATTCTAGAACAATAGGAAAGACAAGCAAAAAAGCCCACAGAATTGTTGTGAAAAAACATGAACATTTTGTACTTCTTCTGAACAAAGGCAAAGATGATGGGCAAAGACTTCATCATGAAAGAAACCTTTCCTTTTTCAGTATCTTTGTGTTTGTCAATCTAGAGCTTCGCTTTCCCCGAGTAGGGGAGGGGAGCGTCGTAGCATCGCTAGAGATTAGCAAGAGGCGACTGCAGACAAGATACGAAAACTTTCTAATTATAACTTTTGGTGTTATGAAAAAAAAAATTAAGAGGGACAAAACAGATCATAATAAATGATAAAATAAAACGACAATGAAAACATGCAGGGAGTAAGCATGTTAAAGCCTATTTGTGAACCATAGTCAAATAGAGAATTGCGATGGAAAAGTTTAATCAAATTATAACGATTAGCTTAAAGTTCTTATTCTGCAAAACGAACAGCAGGTTTATTATTTAATTTGCCTGAATTAAAACTTGATATTATGTGAAGTTTGTTTCAAGTCAGAATACCGTGTGAATACTGAAATTATCCTCTGCGTTATCCTAGGGTTGCTATCGGGAAATTTTGAGATCATTTACCCCAATTAATTAAGCCCTGAACATTAAATGGCGTATAACTTTTTGTCGTGACAAACCTCAGAAGTTATGTACCTGAAGATTTCATTGCATGTTCCTGGTCTTTGAAAATTCACTAGCAAAAATTTTAGAAACATAGGAAAGGAATTAAAATTTCAGTTTTACGACAAAGTAATCTGTACCCTGCGAGCAGAGCCTTTTCTTCTTTTCTTCCTCTTGTCTTCTTTTCGATTCGAAGACGGGTTAAAAAGGCTCTGATCGCAGGGTAAGTAATCTGCCCAAAATCCTTTAGTTCATGCGAATCTTGATCATTGACCTCGTGACCCACGACGCAACATTGGAAACCAAGAATGAAATCTAAACCAATCAAAATGAAGAATGATCGACAATTTTAACCAATCAAAGCATGCACATATAATGCATTGTTTGATGAATGATCACTGACGCATGAACGAGAACTTTGCTGGCGCCATTTTGTGTATGTTGTAGCTGATGTAGTTCATTGATTTCAGCTGGAATTTTATCACATTTCTCTGTCATGGCCGTGGAAGGTGGCTACCTAACCGAACTTCTAACCGAAAAGGACAACTTAGATCCTTCTTTCGTACATTCAATGCGCTTGTTAACCGAAGGTAGGCCGTGTATTTTTTATAAAATCACTCCTGCAACGTCACGGAAAGCCGAAGCGCAAAGATCGAGTGTAATATTTTGCATTCCTTCGCGGTCAACAACCACCAGTTGCTTATAAAGTATAACATCTTCGTATTTACGGCAGATGGATCCTTTCGGATTGATGATTTGTGGATAAAGTATCATCTTTGTGGTTGTTTCTCATTCCGTGAAAATTCTTCGTTTCGAATCGTTGTTGTCGGGAGGCGACCAGTGGAACGAAGAATTTGCACTCCTCCGAAAATTGTACTATTGCTTTTACAAGATCTCCTTCCTCCCTCGCTTTATCCTGATTATCAAAATGTTTCGTAATGCTTTTTACCGGTGATTATGGCTATATGTAGCTATAGTATGGAACAGACCTCCAGTGCGGAATTTCCCAATATTTGATGACTTTGCATTGGAGTGATTACGCACTTCACCCATAATCTTTTGGATCTGTTTAATGTGGTTGCCCTCATGCAGAGGTGTCGAGGAATTAGTTTTTGTAATTGCAGTTGCTGTAATTAGTCCCTAAAATGGATACGTTTCGCTCCCTCTGGGTATAATAGGTGATATTATTGTGTTTCAAGGCTCGGGTTGTGTAAGTGGAACTGATTGTCGGTATCATGATCAATCACTGCTCATTTGCACTTTGGTTCGTGTCTTTCATCCCATGAATATATTTTCGAAACCCCGTTCTAAACTTGCCAATAGAAGCACCCTTGATGGCCTAGCTTTACAGTAGTTCTCCGTCCAGTATCCTCTTTGTGACTGTTGAGTTTACAGCAAAGTGATATTCTTTTAATACGATGTAAAACCTCGGAAACTTTTAACTGCCCTATACCCTGTGTGAGTACTAGAACAGTTGCTTACCAATGGAGCTTCGATATCTCAGATACAGACAATAAGAGTGCAATACAAGACCACTTGACAGTAACAATTCAACATCAAACTCTGGGCTCCAAATATTTTAAGCAAAATTTTAACTTTCTAAGTACCTTTTTATTTTCTTTGCAAGGAAGATATTTTTAAGGCATTAGAAAGAACTTACACCTCTACATACCTAATCTAAGTTAATCAAGCAAGCAGCTTAGTTATTTTTGTTATGCAGTAAATGGTTTGAACCCAGGGGTAACATGTGAAGGTGTAGTCTGATCATCTGGGTGAGTGTAGTCCTGAGAAGGACTGTTGTCGGTGGTAGTGACTGATGTTTCGACAACCTGTGTGGAAGTCATCATCAGAGTCAAGTCGAAACATCAGTCACTACCACTGACAACAGTCCTTCTCACGACTACACTCACCCGGACGATCAGACTACACCTTCATATTTTTGTTATATTGCACAATGAGAATCTCTTTGTAGCTTTATATGTTGTAATGCTACCTGGAGCCTTATCTTTCTATAAGGGCAGAACATGATAGCAGGGCTCAAAACTAATGGTAGCCAACTAGCCACAGACTAGTAGAAATTCTGTTTTGGCTGGTGGTTTTCAATTTTCACCATCCGGTTTAGCTAGTAAACAAACTGAAATTATTTTAATATCTAAGTTGTTACTAGCCACTTGGCTAGTGAGTTGAAAAGTTAGTGTCAAGCCAGGAACATTTATATTATGAACCATGAAAGGTCTTAACATGACTTTGTGCTGTATAATTATCACATTTGCTGGCAGTGAGGTGCATTTTGCAGGCAAGAATGGAGATTTCGGCATTTTAGCCTGCTTGTTTGCTTGCATGATTGTTCAAACTGTTTTGTCATCATCGTTTCGGTTTTTATTTTCTCATTGCCCTCAAAAGTGGTACTAGCTATACAGTTAATGTTCTTGGGAATAAATATGTTTTGGGCCTAAAACATGTTCATGCTCACAAATATAAACACTGTTGTTTCATCATGCACCTCGTAGAAATTTACTCTGAGCCAAAGCTAAACCATTTTTAAGATCCTGCATTGTTCATCAGTCAATAAACACTACATTTGTATTGAATTATTTGACAGAAATCAACAAAGTACAAACTGGGGGAGCACTTACAGCAGTGCAAGCGTTAAAAAAACCCAAAGTTGAGAAAACAAGTAATGGGAATGCTTTATCACCTGTGTCAGAGAATGTACCTGCTAGTAGCCAAGTGCCTGCTCCTGAAAGCCCAGAGGTGCCAGCAGTAACCAGACCTCCCCCTCAGACACATCACTTCCGTAGACCTGCAGATGTCTTTGACAGTAAGCTTTATCAGCCCACCAAATTGATGGAAAAGGTCTTCATTCCAGTAAAAGAATACCCCAAGGTGAGTTTTCTTTCTTCTTAATGTAAGGCAGTTGAATCCTAATTTGACATGTTGGATCAAATGTTGTCTTTTATCATCATCACACTTTGTAGTTTTATGCATTGTATCTAAAGCTGGGTTTGTATTATTTGTTGTTTTTTCCCATCGCCTTAGTTTAATTTTGTTGGAAAGTTGCTTGGTCCAAGAGGTAACACCTTTAAGCGTCTTCAAGCTAGTACAGGCACCAAGATGTCAATTCTTGGTAAAGGTTCCATGCGAGACAAGGAAAAGGTCAGTAGACTCGTAGTAGACTTAGGTCATCATGTTACTTTATTTAATAGGGAAACATTCTGGTACAGTACATTCACAGGAGTTTCAATAACTTTATCCAAAGCAGCTGCCAGTGGTGTTATGGGCAGCAAAACCCAAATGCAAGCTTGCTTGCAAGCTAAACAGACAGAAGTAAGAGGTCTTTAAGGCAGCAGTAGACTGCTAATGACTGACTTTGATTGAAACCCCTGCATTTAGTGATTATACTGCCTATCATTATGAAGTGGAAAACAGATTTCAGACAGATTTCTCTCCAACAACTTGCAGCACTATCCAATAGACCAATTCATGAAATATGAGCCAAAGAAACCTATTTGTAACTTAACTAGCTGATAGAAAGTGACCATTCAATATTGGTCAAAAATGAAAATAACGTGCCAAAACTTAACCAATCTGCATAACACACTCAAGGCTTAAGTATTTCAGCTGCACACAACTCTCCACTTGGCTCTAACCCTGTTATTCCCATTAGTGACTAAGACAGAATTTTTCCTTGTAATATGAATACAATATCAAGCAGATAAGTGTAGAAAATAAAGGGAAAAAATCAACTAGGGGATTATTAATTGATCCAAAACCAAATTCTCAGAATCAGCATCATAAGAATTGAATGGCAGACTGTAAGGAGAATTGCTGATAAGATATTGGAAGTGAAAGGGAAAATAATGACTTTGCTTCACTGTCATGGAGACAAGCACCGTCACGTGTAACATTCACACACAGAAAATTATCATTTTGGTAACATTTCAGGCTTAACCATAATAGATTAAAGCAGAACTAAGATCCTTATTAATCAAAATTATTCATAGATTTCGGGCGCATAGGTCAAAATTTCTCAGGAAAAGCGATTTTGGAGAAAAATTAGATTCCTTGAACCAGTGTACTAGCATCACGCTGTACGTTTCAATCCACAAACTCAGAAATGCATCCAACATTTCAAAATGTAAATTGCTTCAAAGATGAAATAGCCTCGATAATTGGAATGCTCACCTTTCGAACAGTCAATCCTGAAAATTTTGGCGTAATTCCTTTTTGCCATCCAGAGAATGAAGCAAATTTCTGATTCTCAAACACTCTGAAACGTGCCATGTTTACACTTCATTTTTGCAAGAAAGGCAAAATGTAAGTACCCTCCACACGCGAAGAATGAAACTGACCTTCCTGATTTCCTTTCAAGTGTCATTCTCAACTCACAACGATTGAAAATAGCAATTTTCATTTTAATATATAACAAATTGCATGTGCTAGAACCAATTTACCAAATCCCAAACGTTTTGAAATGTTTCATGACGGGTTTCATTCGGCAACATCAACCTCGAAGACGAGCATCTATTTCGTGGTCTTTGACTGCTATTTCAGTTCCTTGAACAATGATCGAATGCTTCAAAACAGCCTTGGTAACCACTCAAGAAGTTTTTGGAAGCTCAATGTTATGCAACTAGTAAAAAACACATGAGAAAACGTTGCGTACACATGAGTTTTAGCTTGAAATCATCTGGCATAATCAGTGTGTAAGAATGGCTGTCTGGCGATGAAGTGTGAAGACAAAACAGAATCAATGAGGAAATGGAGAGAAAACCAAGAGGAGAAGAAAAGACTGTACAAAAAAAAACAATGTATGAAAAAAATAAGGCCAGAATTGCCGAAAAAAACCAGACATGATATTGTAAAAAACGTAAAATGGGTGGGACCGCAATACATTCTGGGTACTACAGAAATTGCTCCAGCTAATTCCAAATAGGTCAATATGTTGTAATTTTGTTGTAGAGGTTCATTTTCTGTGCAAATAAATGATTTTAATTGAATTTGGAAGTTCATTCGAATTTTTTATATTTTCTTGGCATGTTACACATCTGTACATGTGTACTGTGCTACGGATTGATACTGTACATTTGAAACAAGAATGCACAATTATAGGGCTTAAAAATAGTGATAATTAACAATTATTCACCGAAGGTGAGGTGAATATCGTCGAATAATCCCCGAGACAAAGTCAAGGGGATTATTTGACAATATGACCGAACCCGAGGCAAATAATTGTTTTAGTATAATTTCAGAGCTGAACAACAGAGAAATTTCTAAAATCATACCATTTTAGTAACATTTATTAACATTTTAGTTTAACATTATATATAAACCACGCGGAGCGGTTTATATAGCGTCATATAAGGAACTGCTCGACCAATCAGATTGCTGGAAACTCTTTGTTCAGCTCTGAAATTATGCTAATGTTCAATACAGGAGGAAGAACTGAGAGGTTCTGGTGATGCAAAATATGCACACCTTGAAGAAGATCTCCATGTGTTAATTGAAGTTGAAGCTCCCCCAGGCCAAGCTCATGCTAGATTAGGCCTTGCTATTGAAGAGATTAAGAAATTTTTGGTACCTGTAAGTATGCTCTTATTTATATAGTTATTCCGTAAAAATTGCCTGCATTTGTATGCTAAGTTGAAGGGACACTTTTTTGTTCTTCCTGATTTAAGACAACAAACATCAAAATACATGTATCAATAAACATGCAAAGAGATGAAAAACTTGCAATTTGCTATGCAGAACAGTGTACATTTTTACCCAATGTATGGTTAGTTACTTTTTATTACTGAATACTGGTCTTTTCTTGTTGCTCTGTACGTATTTGTTGATGTATCTCTATGTTGTTTTGCATTGTATTTTGCTTTGCCAGTTCATTTGTTTATCTACTCATAAAAAAAAGTAATATGTTTTATTGCTAACAATCCCCACAACCCATCCAGTTGTTCCACAATGAGATTTGCAGGTAGTCTTAAGTTTTAAATCTTGCTGTTGCAGTTTTAAGCCTTCACACAAGTCTTAGTTTTGATTAGTTTGTTTTTTTACTACTTTGTAGGAAAATAATGATGAAATCCATCAGGAACAGATGAGAGAAATGGCAATACTTAATGGCATGGAGGAACCAGTTCCTGCAGCTGCTCCAGTTGCAGTTCCTGCACCTGTTCCTCGGGGACGCCCCCATCCCAGGGGAGTTCCACATCACTTACACCACCCAGCTCATCATGGACGAGGAAGCCCAGTTCCACGCACAACTACCATTGCAAGACCAAGAGGACCAGCTGTAGGACATGTGAGTGTGTCAGCAGCACGTTCTGCAGCAGGACTAGGCCCATCATCACCCACTGTAGCCCATGCAGCTCCAAGAGCAGCTGCAGTACCAGGGGATCCATATGGAGTAAGTGGATATGTATTTATTTTTAGAAATATTACATTATTTCAGGACCTGAAATAAATTATTAACTAAAATAACTGTAAAAGAAGTACATGAAGGAATAATTGAAACACTTGGTCGTGGTATTTTAGGCTAGGCACTGTAAACGAAAAAACCAAAGAGGGCAGCAGTCTCTTCTGGGGCAGTGAGATTACAAAATCACAAAAGAAAATGCAAAAAGACTGAACTAGCATGAAATTAAGCAACTTCTGCTTGTTGTCAATCATCATAATCCTGTCTAAAAGTTAAAAATGAAGTTAAATAAGGGAAATTAAATGTAGTAATTGCAGCGTTGCTGCACTCTAATTTGTAATATTAACAATGTTAAGCCGTGTTAAACCAAAATAGACCACTTTAGATGAAATGACACATCAATTTTATGGTGTACACCACAGTTTATTCCATGAAAGCCCTTTAAATATTTTTTTTAACTGCACTTAAAACTGTTTGCCTGAAATACCTTTACTTGTGCACTTAAATCTGCTAGGCAGTGCACACACTTCCTGCATCAGTTGGGGTACAACTGCTGACTACTGGAGAACAAGTGATTGTAAGTGCTCATGGGTAAAGGAGCCTTGATAATAAATTTACAATTGGTTAAATCAACACAGTTATTACTGTAGTATCAGTGTGTAATGTAGTGTGATCTTTTGGTGGAGGGGAGTTCTAGAAAAGTTCCCCTGTAAAAGCCAGCACATCTTGATTTCAGTAGCATGGAACTACCTTTTCTTAGGGGATGGCAGTTCATTTTAGGGTTATCCTTAGGGTTACTTATTTTGGTGACTTTCTGCTGGTTCTTCATGATACTTTAGAGAGGCACTCTGAAAGTGTTATCTGCCCCAAGAACATAACGCAGTGACATAGCAAAGGCCCCAACCTGGACATTTTACTTCATTGTCCAGTGAGCAACAGATTAAGCCAATGAATGGGTTTTGATGAATGAAATTTTGAACCTCAGCAGAAGTGTTTTCAAAGGAGAAAACATGAGTCACTATTATGGACAAAAGTCCTTTTCAGGACTTCCCTCACTCATATGATCACACTTCATGATTGCCTGGTGGAATTAAACTAAACCATATTTTACATCATCACTTCCAATTCAGTCTCTGTGAACAGTTTTCAGGTAGAGTTGTAACCATGCCCTTTTCATATTACAGTTCCTTAATTACCCGCGTGGCCTATCAGTAATTTTCCACTAGATATTCACAATAATGTAAACCAAATCTCACTCTACTTTACATTTAAATGCAATAACCTTAAAGTTAAAACATTCTCACAAAGGAAGCTGTTAAATAGATAAAATCATCATGCTAGAAAGTTAAAATTAAAACAATTGGAATTACTGCATGAACAGAAGTTTCAATGTCTGAATGAAACAGTGGTTTTAAATATATTCATCTTGTTCAATTGCCTTTTTTCCAGGGCTATGAGTCTTATGAGCCAGGCTATGAATTTGAAGCAGCCTACCCTGAACACGGGTAAGCACTTAGGTCAACCTATAGTCTCAAAATCTCATGAATTGCAAAGTAAAAGAAAGGTGACTTTAGCTAATGAATCCAGTTAAATATTTGTGGAATTTTGATTAACAGTGCAGAGCATTATTTTAAGTTCTAAAGGAAAATTTCTGAAAATGAGGACATCTGTGGAATTATTTTTTGACCATGGTACCAGAT
The DNA here is from genome assembly GCF_964205215.1 of Stylophora pistillata. Taxonomy (NCBI): domain Eukaryota; kingdom Metazoa; phylum Cnidaria; class Anthozoa; order Scleractinia; family Pocilloporidae; genus Stylophora; species Stylophora pistillata. The sequence goes on from NC_142531.1 coordinate 11,176,382, forward strand.
AGACATCTGTTGAGATCACTTGATTTTCTTAGAAGTGATGAAGCAGCAGTGGTTTTTGTTGAGGAAACAGTACCCATATATGTCATGTCTGATTAAATTTGCCATGGATCTCTTGATGCTCAGATTTTCTAAGCCATTTGCCCACAAATGAACCATTAGGTTAACTAAAAACACGATAGCTGTCAGTCATTTTGCAATCTCTTCTTTGGAACCAAAGGTTTTTATAAGCTTAAAATCACATAATAATTATAGAGGTATGCTCCTTCGAGATGTATGGGATCAGTGATAGTGATCAAGTTAATTTCAAAGGAAGACACCGAACTATTTGCAAAGAGCTGTTTTCTCAGCATTATGCCAAAGGTGTTCAAAGAGTGGATAACCCTATTCAAAGGATAAGAGTTAAAATGTATTGCACTTTCCACTAAAAAGCGAGTTATCTGGTAGAGAGTGGTATCAATCCTCGGAACAACCCATGCCAGGGGCCCGTTTCTTGAGAGTCCTGGTAACTTAACGGGCCCGTAAAGCTGTTCTGTTTTCATTCATGATAAGGATTTCAAAAGTTTTGAAAATGATGCTATAAAACTACCACCTAAAGAAACGAAAAGGACTGGTTTGGGAGCCAGAACCTGCTCTCCTATCCTTTAAATTTTGATTTTAAAACAAGGCTTCGGGCCTATTAAGTTACTGCGACTTTCGAGGAATGGGCCCCTGGTTTTTATGGGCTTTGGGTTAAGCACACCTGTACATTGTATGAATCAACAGTGAGGCAGTATATTATGAATATGGCCAGCCAGGAGAAGTCTTTGATGCAACTTTTGCAGGTAAGTGGTACATCCTGTCAATATTTGTTTCCTCTGTCAAGCCCCATTTATGGATAAAAAAAATACTTTTGAAAACAAGCAAAAACTGGATTTATGGTCATAAAAACTGACTACCTTAAAAGCTTTATTGCAAAAATTACAGTTTAGTTAGTGAAATTGTAAAAAAAAAAATATTACTTGTTTAAAGGGTCCTTTTTCCCTTTAAAAATGAAAAGAAAGTCTAACCATTAAGCATCTTGTGTGTAGATTGTTTTGGAATTTGTTTTGCTAAACTAGCTCTTTGTCATAGTGAGATTAAATATTAATTCATACTTATATTTTTTGTAAACCTGAGTACTGTGATTTCTTTGATGCAAGATTTCCTGAAATTGTTTCTGTGTGCACAATAAGATCAGAATATTATTTCCAATAAAAAAGTTTGCCTGCTTTTTATTTTGTAAGTTAACTTTTACATACTAAAGAGTTTAAAATCTGAAGAGTTACACTGGTCCATTGAAAGGAAGTTTATTTTGACGGTGGTAATATTTTCAAAGGTTAAAGCAATGATGAATTAGTCTTTGTTAGTGCCTTAAAGTGTAACTCTTTACTTTCCCTATTTGTAATAAATTTCATTTACAGCTATTCTTAGGTTAATTCCAGTTTCTTAATTAACTTTTTAAGTTGTTAATGTTAAACTTACATAAATTCTTATTTTAGCTCCAACAAGAGTTCCTGCAAACTCACCTGCAACTTTCAAGGCACCACCAGCTCGTACTGTGAAGAAAATTGTTCGTGAAGCCACATTCCCTTATTAAAGTAGTTAACAAATTATACTTATTTTCAATAGCTTCTGATTTGAAGAGTGAAGCTTACTGATACTGTTTTGATAAATTTCTCGGAAACCATTATGTATGTTCACCTGATTTCTTATTACAAGAAACTGGTGTTCATTATTTCACTTTCTTTTGGTGCAGATATTTTGATAAGTTTCTTGTTAACTGTTATAAATAATTTTAATTTTCCCTAAGATCAAGAGGAAAAATTTTTGTATGGAGCCTTCAGATAAATCAAATTACCAGGAATACAAAAGCATACAAGCAGTATTCTAAGCGTTAATTAAAAAAAAAACTTTAAAACAAATCTTTTGATAAAGACTAACCAAGTTACTAACTAACCAAGAATATATGAACTTTCATATATTCATCGTAACCAAGTTACCTTTTTGTTTAGTTACCCAAAGCTGTAATAACATTCCAAATTTGTTTATTATTGAATCTAACCAGAACATGTATGTATTCCAGTAATGCTCATGGTAAAATTTCCCCATAAACCTAAATTAAACATAGCCCCTAAATTTATGACTGTCAATTTCAGGGACGTATTTGTAATGTTTAAAATAGTACTAAACACCTGTCCATTGTGGGGATAAGTTTACAAACATCTGAAACTGCAAAGCATGGTTAACCACTTTAAAGGGTTAAATATGAGGTATTCCTTTTTCTTTTTAGCTATGTATGTTAAATCTAAACAGTTTAATCTACTTGTCATTGATGAACTCAATAAAGTGATAAACATTGCTAAACAGTTTGTTTTGTTTTTTTTTTTTCCAGTGTAATTGCCTATAACAGTCAAAAATCAATAAATTGAGACTTAGTGGATTGTAATAAGTGTAAAGAACAGTGCTTACTGGTAATCCTGAACTTGATAATGTTTTCACAACTTTGCTTAAACAAAACAAGAGGCTCATATCCCATAAACATTTCCCGCACATATCTAAACTTGCAGAAGAATTAACTTTGTGATGTGATCTGTTGCTGTAAACATTTAACTTTCAAAATAGAGAAATTACCAAAGTGTGATAAACACCTTTGAATGTAAGTATTTTTAGAGTTTTGTCTTTATTGTTATCTTTTAAACATTGAGATGTTTGTATTTTTTGTTGTTGTTTTATAAGCACTGCCAACTTCCTTCCTTTTAGAAGTAACTGCTTCATTAATTTGTGACTTGTTCCTTAAATATTTTCTAAAATAATGTGAATGTCGGGTTCCTAAATTTTAACACTGCATTAGAACATTTATGAATTGACATGTAAAACATGGTTTAAATGTTCAACAGTGTATCTGAAGAAGGCATCCTAATAATGTGAATATTTTTTGATGAACTATCTACACCCAAAATGTTTGACTTTATTTTCACATAAATGATGCTTTTACAGCTATTTTTATACATACAGTACATTGCATGTGTTTTGTAACTGCTTTTCATGTAACCTGTGTCCACAAAAATCTGCTTTTGAAGATAAGTTTTCTAGTTTATTTTTTGTTTTATCTATCAATAAAATGTTGGTTTTGTAATCAACTGAACTCTCTAATGCCTTACTTTAAATTTTGTCTGTGTACCTAGAATTGTTATGTGAAGTGATTCTGTGTGGAAGTGTCAAAAGTATGGGATAGTTCGATAAGCTTACTACCTTGGAACAGGGCATTTCTGTTGTTTCAACACTTTTTTTCTTCATCTAGCTGTATTTGGTTTCTGTTTTCATGCACGTGATAGTAAAAGTGAGATTTAAACTGTAAAAGAAACACAAACACCCATGTTGTTTGTTTGATTGACCATGGTCATGAACCGTACATTGACTGTTGTTTTCCAACTTTTCAGAAATAACCAGATGATATTCGTTTGGTATCATGATACCATCAATTTTACCTTGTAAATGATTTTAGTTAAAACGTCTAAGCAGGAGACCACAGTGCTTGTCTTTGCACTTGGAATTCATACCTTAATGCAATTCCAAGAGGGGTGCAAACAATAACCAGTAAGAAACTATTGAAATAATATTTAATTTATGGCTTCTAACTGCCAAGCAAAAAAGAAAACCGCAAAAATCCTTAAAAACAAGCAGGGCAACTTAAACACTTCACAGTAATTAGAAGAAATCAAGATAAATATGGACTCAACAGTAAGCTTTTGAGAAAGCAATGACGCTTGAGGAAGACTTCTTTGATGCTGGGTAATAATCTGAAAGGTAACTTTACTATTTTATTTATTTACTCTTGGGTTAATGTAACAACAAAATAAATTCAGTTAACTTTGAAGTGCAGATGAATCCCCTTTTACCATTAATAGATGATTGGAATGACTGATTTTCCCCATTTTGTCCTCCTTATAGCTATCACTGCTGTCAAAGTTATGTTAATGGAGCTTGAACTATTTTTAACTCTTGGACCTTGAAGAATGACTAGCATCTAATTTTTCCTTCTCGGTATCACTGCCAAATCACACATTAAGGTCATGAGAATAAAGGAAATTACCATCTAAAGAAGCTCTTTACTGTTAAATTCTCTTTGTCAGTTCCATAGGAGATGGATGGAACAGTGTGGAGAATAAATGCAAACTGATGTGCGGGTTTAAAGGGTTCAGCGCAGTGATACATGATCATTATAATTATTGTAAGAGTAAAATCAAACTTAAACAAATTCAGTCAGAGTGATAAATCTGGTTGGCTCTGGCAATTTCATGTACCAGAAAATTTGTTGTTTAGGCTTGGAAATTCTAAAGTGAACCTTAAATTAAGGTTAATTGCTTCAATTAATTATTGTGAATAAGAGTAAAATGGAGTTGATGAAATAAAATCGGGTTTAAGTTGTGTCAACTAAACGATAACAAACTGTGTTCATGTGGAAATGAACAATTATATTTTGAAGTGGTCATGGTTTAAAGTGCTGGGAATGTAGAACGGTGCCAGTCCCCCCCTCCGATCCCCCAGGGGGCCTCCCTGTTGCTTCAAGATTTAGATTTGCCACCTCCAGTATTGGAAGAATATAAGTAGAATTGCCTAATGATCACACGATTGTAATTTTTTGTGATTCTTTTTTTGCATAGTGAAACGTATAAAGGTGATTTCTAAGCGATGAACACGAGTTATATCCAAAGAGAAACGAATACAGAGTACAGGAAGAAGACATGTTCAAGGGAAGAATTCATGGATTTTTAGGTTAAAGATTGTGTTGATTTTTGTCATTTTCTGAACCTATGTGCATGAACTCAAGGCTTTTAGATGGATGCGTTGTGTTGTAGTGTTGATGAGAATTACTTAATTTGCAACAAGTAATAAAATGATTTTAATTGTAATTCATATTCAGGGATTTCAAAAGCAGCAGGGTGGCAGGTAGATCTACCCGCTTGTGCTGCGCTGGCTAAGCTCTTGAAGCCGTTCTACAAACGTCATTTTACTCCACACATGCAGTTATGTGTAATTCTCTTCAAATTGGTTGAATGTTAGCAAGAAAAGCGATAGAAGTTGGAATAGACCTCAAAATGCAAGTGATAGAGTCAAAATATTCAAAATTTAGTCAAGGGGGCCTTGCCTCGTTTGAAAGAGGGGGTCCTCCAGGTCTTCTAATAACTTTATCTGTATAACGCTTTAAGCAAGCTAAGTCGTATTTTATGTCCTGGCTAGACCCAAGTGTCCATCCCCCATAACAGTAGCTGATATCTTCAAGAACCTCTTGGTACAGGAAATTGTCTCACTCTCGTAGATCTTCCAGGGGTGACTTCGTGGGAAATGTTGAAAGTTCTCAAGTCTCCTCTTAAGACTAATCCTAGCGTCATTGTTATCAATAGATTCGCTGCCCGGAACAAAAACTGCAAGATAATTATGGAGGTTAAAGGCATCGTGGACGCAGGATTCCTCTATAAGATACTAAATAGCTGTGGTTGCAGTAACACACCTCTACTGGGAGATCAGCGAACTTTCCGGCAAAACTTGATAAGCAGACTCAAACCCAAAACCTCAAACGTGGCCGATGGGTGGCAAACCCAAAGAAAAAGAAAAGGGACAGAAACCCTGGAGGAAGTTAGTGGACACCCCCAGGGAATAAATAGTAGTTATGTAAAGCTTCCCACCTTGGTACTTAACCTGTTGGTAGACTTCATTCCCAAGAATGACACATTATTTCAACTCATTATTGAAAGTGCTTATACAACTTGATTTGTTCTGGTTTATTATGAGCCTGTTGCTGTGTTGCCACTTATTGAGTAAATGGCAATTACAAATAAAATGTAACTAAACCAACACCGTTGACTGTAGAAAATTTTGTTTTGACATCCAATAAGGGATCCTGATTTTCACTCAGACCCCGGGACAAAGGCGGCAATTTTTTCTTAAGGACACGGAGAGATCAACATAATTCAAAATAGCGTTTGTTGTGTCAGGCTGAACGATAAAGTCACGAAGGTGGTTTTAAACTTCCTTTCGCTCCATCCTTGATCAAACTACAAACGAAGAGGAAACTTCCGTAAGAAACTCAACTGGAAAGGAAAGGGCTTCTAAGTCTGAAAGCGACGATAACAGCAGTTCCAACAATAGATAGTTGTTTGATCAGATACGCTTTCCAGAGCCTTCCTGTATTGCATTTTCTTACGAAACTTGCTGAACATTCAAATGCTCTTTAAAGGCCCTCACCACTACTCTAAGGAAAAGTTAGTTGACTGTAACTCGACGTTACTTGTTTCTGTTATTGGATTAACTTTGAACAGTTTATGTAGAAAGAGAGTGCAGGCCCGTTGATACGCCATGAGGACTCGTTCAATGTTGCATGACGCAAAACAAAAAAAGAAAATTTTAATTTCTCATTAATCGGCGCGTCTATCCGAAGAATTTCGAGCAAGCATGTAACGTAAACATAAAGACGAAAAGTGAGCACAAAAATGTGTCTTTTCTTGCGAAATCCGGCTAAATATTATCGACCCTAACTGTCTTGTACGCAAATCTGACGCGATAATATGTGCTGCACGTTTCCAAGCAGTCGTAGGATAAGAAAGGTTTGTTGAGGGTTGCTTATGGGAAGGATTTTTAGGTGACACTTCGTTACCTAGTATTTAAGAGAATCTGAAGGATCTCTCGTACGGTTAACAAATCGGCTAATTTTTCGTATGAATTCTGGGAATTCTCTGTCATCATACTGCGTACTAGGGACTTTTCAGATCATAGCCTACAAATTACTCAGAAAAAGAAATGCGCGCACCCATTTATAAAACGAGATCGATTGCTATCGAACTCCCCAATATTAAGTTCTAAGTTTGGTTACGTCTTTTCTCGCCAAATTTTACTTTTCCTGTACCCTTTTTGTACATATCGTATTTCCTCTAATAAGCGTCCGCGCTCTGAGAAGTACGCCCACCCCTAAGGACATAATGTTAAACAACCACTCCTTTCGAATAAACTTCCTCCCCCCCCCCCCCCCCATCCTTCCCTCGCTCTCTTTAATAATAAGGATACAAGGAAAACTTGTTTCTATTGCCATTTTATTTATGACTTTTTAAGTGTTAACTATAGTGGAATCAGTACAAGAGAATAATAGGCGCCCCCCTCGATCAAGCGCCGAAATTTTTAATAAGTGCACGGGCGCTATTAGGTGAAAAATACCTATGTATAGCTTTGTTGTAACCTTATATGCCATTTTAAACCAGGATGCTAGTGGTAATTGTTCATCATCGTTTAATTACCTGTGTTTAAAAGTGAATTTCTTAAAAATTTATAATTTGTGAACAGCACAGCTGAGCGGCCTCTGGAATGAGAGTTCTCCGAACGGCGGATCAACCACGCAACGCTATTTGCAGCCCTCTGTTGAACAGTCTTTCCTTGAGTTGGAAATCTGTTTAAAGCGTGGCATCATTACCTACTTCGTCGGATCAGACTGAACAACTAAGCGTCGATTTTTTTGAACTCACCTTCTGAAGTTCGAAAACTCATTTGAATTACAAATAATTTTTCAAATTGTTATTCATATTTTCGCTCAGTCTTGCTCGTGGAAAGAGCTTACGAACTACAGGAAATTTGAGCGTCTTCTTAACTTCTATGGAGTCAAGAAACAAGTAATTCTGAACCTATTACCTTGGATATTGTCTGTTCTGTCCAGGTCGGCGAGTGTTTCTTATCCTGGATAAAGTAGAGGTACAACGTGGAGGATTCATGTTTTTCAATTCTGTCACCACATTTCCTCAGGTAAACAATCTACGGAAAGATGCATCATTTGAATAGAAATACAGTGTTCATCTTTCTCGTTGTGACCCTTGTTTTCTAACCATTTTTCACTGCATTAGCGCAGTAGGGTAGGGTAGGACCAGAACGGAACCTATGCGAACCATGCGAGTAGTCCACCTTATAAATCCCACCCATCCCACCCCAGGGGAGGACATCCATCACACAGTGATCTCGTGCGTGGGAAATGAACGTCTCCTACCCCTAACCCTGTAGGAGACGGGACTTCCATTTATTCGTCCCTATCCGAGAGGACTAGAATATTTAACCATTTTTGGTGTTATCGAAAGGTAGCATATTCTTCTCAATTATTTTAAGACCTTGAGTGTTGGTCCAGCCGGGGCCTAAACCCTCGACCTCCCGCACAACAGTCCAACGCTCTATCCATTGAGCTAACCGGGAGGCGGTTAAAAGGAATTTACAGAGTTAAATGAAAGAAGAATGAGCATAATGCCTACAGCACAGTGTAGACCTGAGTATTCTCAGCGTGTTTAGGAGATTTCGCGAATGATTTCATTTTGAGATACAATTCAAGCGAGCAGAAACTAAATTATGTAATTATTGCACGAGGACTCCTTCGTGATCTCAGAGGAATTGCTGGCGAGCATAGCTTAATTTCTTGTTGTTGCTTGAATGAAATTTAAAACTCTCGGCTCAAAATGAAATGCGGTTTAATACCTGAAAACAGGCAGGCGAAAATCTAAAATCCAACTTGAAGTCGTTTTGACGACAACAGCTACAACAAAATTTCTTGAATTTATGAGAATATTCCTCAGTGATTCTTTTTGAATTTGTCGTTAAATCCAGGTTACCTTCATGACGGCTTAAAGATTTAAATACTGAAATTGACTCCTCTAACATTACAACTGAATAGTTGTTTCTGCGACAGACCAACACTTTACTTTTACTATTATCAATTCAGAAAGAGAGGTTTGAATTCTAGAGCATTTGTTAATTTAAGATTTGTCTTTATTTCTTTGCAGACTGACTGGTGAATATCCCTGATACTTCAAGCACGAGTCAAATTAGATATAGGGGCGTAGCCAGGATTTTTCAAAGGAGGGGGGGGGGGGTTACAGAGGCTACTCACCAGATTGTTGTGTCGACCTCCACGCCGTGCATGTTTTACTTCATGTTATAGTTTTGGGATGAGCAGTGAGAGTATAGTGGGCAGGCCAAGATATTGTCATGGCGTTTTCACCACCTGAATATTGTAGGTTGCTTGCTCAAAAGAAGGCTTACCAAGGGGGGGTCACGGGCACCCCAGGACCCCCCTGGCTACGCCCTTGAGATAGACTAATCCAAGAGAAAGACAGATTTATTGAGAGGTACAAATCAAACGGAGGGAATTTCTTTCAATTCTATTTCTAGTCGGAACTAAGATTCCAATGACTAAAAAGTTGCTATCTCGTGATTTTTTTTGTCGGTTCAATCTGCGTTAAGGGTTTTTTTGAGATAAAAAAATTTTCCGCCAAAAACTACAGGCGCTTATAAGGCGCATGCGCCGTTTTTTTTAAAGAAATCTGTCAGTAACATCTGTTCAAATGTGGCGAAATTTCCCTCCAAAAGACTAAGAAAAAATACGGCGCCCAAAATACGCATGCGCCAATCTTTTTTTTTTCAAATATAAGCAACATCGCTAATAAACTGAATATTTATTTACTTGTTGTTCTCATGTATCGTTATCATCAACTATTAATAAACAAATCGATCAAGTGATCAATCTTTTGTCTCATCTTTTATTGTCTTTCAATGTAAACTCAATAAGCCACAAAAGTTTCTTGTTCAAAGTATTTTAATTGTTTTAAATTCTCTTTAATCACAAGTTAATTAAGTAATTTTTGATAAATGTAAGAAAAAGGTGTTAACAAAAAAATTTTCGTATACATTTACTAAGACTTTTGGCGGGAAAATTTGGATCAATTTGCACAGAGTTTTCCCTGGCGAACATTTCGGCAAAATTTTTAACAAGCCTTCCTATAAAAATTCCCGCCAAAAGATTATTCAAACAGCATCTCGCGCAAAAAGAATTAAATAATAATTGCCAATTTCTCTTTCACTCTTAAAAAAAATAAAACAGTCTTATAAGTTTCGTTTCTTTCAAAAGAAATCCTGACTCAAAACGTCAATCTCTTAATTTTTTTTCAGACTTTAATTCTTTTAGGTGTTATTATATCACAGGTACATCATTTTGTCACAGAAATCAAAACAAAAGAAATAAAAAAAAAACCGAGAAATTTAATTCCACTCGAACTTGACTCTGGAGACGGTATAACTGTTTATTGTTTACTATTCAACACCAATGTGTAAACGTTTTTCAACGATTTTCGAAACAATTCATATCTTAGTTTCTACCAAGTAAACCCTTCTTTGAATTGTGAAAGTTCTATCATTCTTCGTCATGCGGAGTCAATTTTAACTGGCTTATTAATAAGTTTAAATTTCAACTTATCAATCAGTTTCTCGAAAGAGCTAGTGACCAGGCATTTTAAAAAGTCTTAAAATATATTGCTTCCAAACGGTAACAGAACTCAGCTGATGAAACAAAGTATTGAAGGGATATAAGTTAAGATGGCACTGTACTAATTCTTGCTTCGTGTATGAAAAAAAAAAAAAGAAACTTACTTTGTAAGTCGAACGTTACAACTTTGGTTTGTAAAAAGTGATAGGTCAGTTTGGCAGTAAAGTGGCTGTCATACTCAAATATCGTTCGTCGGTTGATTTGTCAGTTTTGACTAGTTAGTTTGTTATTTTTTAGTCCGTTGGCGACTGCGTTGGTTTTTTTAAGTGGTGTGTAACGTGCCGATGTTTGGTGTCATCTGTTGTGAGTAGTCTTCAGTTGGTAAACTAGCTTTTCAGAGTTAGTCTTTGACGAAAGCGTTAGTCGATGGTGTTCAGCAATGCGATTTTTGGCGTGAACAAAATACGAAAAATCAAACAAACTCATAAAACAATTTCAATTTTGAATTTCGTTTGGTCTTTGTTCGGCCGAAGTGTTTTGTTAGAGTGCCATCTTTATATCACCATGGTATATGAAGAATTAATTCACCCAGTTGGCTTGTCAAGGGTGGCGAATTATGGCACATCTACCCGTGGAACATTTACCCATTTTTGTGTTGTTCAGACGAGTCGAGGAAATCGCGAGAGGCGGGACTTGCACAAGTGTAGGAGCGTGAAAGAAAACCCTTCACCTGCAGGTGTCCGCCTCGTGCGCTTTCTTCTGCTTGTGTTCCATAGCATAGCACCACGTAGAGGTCAGGGAGCCACATCTAGCATATTAAGACTTATTACTTCACAAACAAAGAACTATGCATTGCTCTGTTGTAAAGCACCATGAAAGAAGTGTAGGGGAAACACGAGACGTAGTCAGAGTGTTTTCCCTACTCCTTGCTTAACTGCGATGGCCGGAGATGATGATGTGCCATGCACGATGGAACTTTGCGCGTCGGACCGGCAGCATGGTTGTAAACCTATAAAAACTCAGACGCTCCGTTTTCGAAATGAAAGGCGAAGAGAAGTTAAAAATTCAGAAAAAATTCGTTGATTTTAGTCCTCATAAAAGGAAATACTACCTGAACACTCGTGGGTTTAAGTTGGATAACTACTCAAAAGTAATTAATGACAACTCCTCATGTACCATTTTCATGACGTACGTTTTAACAAAAACACATTCCAAGTCGGACACCTCTTCGTTGGAAAGGAGGAGAAGGACACCGTGTAGGGATCGGTTTTTATGAGGGGTGAGGGGGGTTGGAGAACTTTGGCTGTATCACGGTAAAACTTACCTGATCCCCTTATAAGGCCCCCGCAATATTCCTATGGTCCGCCTCTAACATTTAACAATTTTTCGTCGAAGGTGAAGTAAATGTTGTTAAATAATTCCGAGACGAAGTCGCGGGGATTATTCAACAATTTTCACTGAGCCTGAAGTAAATAATTGTTTAAGTATAATTGCTAGGGTTCTTGCGAATTCTGTTGTAAATATTCGTTTTGATGTTGAAACCATTCTATCTCCATTGTTTTGATTACAGGTATTGAGATAAAGAGCCAGTTTCCACTAGAATGTGATAGGTTCATTTAATTCAATCAGAAAAATTTCTTACGACGCAATCCTCAACCAATCAGAGCGCGCGCATCTTTACCCATGATCACCAGAGCAATTATACTAATTGCAATTAATTGTCATGGCAGTAAATTTTCCGTAGTCCTCCTTTGATATTCTGTAGGCGACGACTGATTCCCTTTCATTCCCCCTAATTCCAAATGATCCCCCCCCCCCATAAAAGAAAAAAATCCCCCACCCCTCCAAGGTAGTATGTAAGGACTGGTCCCCTAGTCGAATAGTACCATAAGGTAGCTCCAAGCAGCTTTTGATCGTCGTTCACGTGGCCCTTATTTTGTTTGGATCTTTGCGTGTCCTGGAGCACTTTTCCTTTGCGTTTATTCCCTTTTCCCCAATCCTCTTCCTTATAAGTATTAGGGTCGATCTTAATCCTTCAACTCCCAGAAGTGATTAATATGTAACTTCTCCCTATAATATCCATACAGTATCCAGCAAACAGGTGATGAGAATACTCAAACTTATCAGGTGGAAGTTATCTTGCTTTAACATCAAATTCTCGCAACCAATTTACAAGGAAGTGTGTAGCTGCCAAAGGGGAGAATTAACAATCAGATCGCGGGAGTTAAATGGTTAATTTCCTGTTCCCCCCTGCTTTACTCAAGGACCAATGTGCAATTTGCAAATTTTTCGTTCTTTATTCATTCGTGCCGAGAGGAAAAGCGGGGAGAAATCTAAACTTGTTTATCTTTATCCTTATGAAATTTAGAATGTCACTCAATTGACGGTAAAATTTCGACAAAAAAAGCTTCCATTTTCTGCTGAGGCTTCAGTGCCTCTCAAATACCTATTGCGCGCTTGTGTCAGCTGAACCACGGGGTTAAGAGATAACTCTGACGACAATCTAACGGTCGAAACGCCAGCTTTACGGTGGGTAGTTTAAATCATCAACTCAGTTGATAAAACCTAATTTCTAGTAATACCCCCCCCCCCCAACCGACTCAGCCCCACAGTTTCTTTATGAACTAAGACCCTTTATTGATAAGAGCCCCGGCTTGTTTTTTGTTTTCTCCTTCTCTCGGTTTACTCAATCTACCGAGCTGTGGGGGACTTTTCGATAACTGGGCCACATTAGTTTCGTTCTGTTGTGGAAATTGCTTTGCCTTCTGGTAGCATTCCATTAAACAGTAGGAATTCTTTCATATATGTATACTAAGAACATTGTTTTGACAGGTGCATGATAAAGTTGCTCGTGTCAGTGGGACCCAATTAATTGATTTCTGGACTAAGCTATCTAAAAAAATAAAATTCGAAAGTCAGAAAATTACCTTTAATTTAATTCTTACAAAATGTTCACAGCTTTTACTTAGCATTCACAAAAACATACAAGCCACTGTATCGAGAGAGTTTGGAAGCTGTACTCTCTGTATTAAATGGCTTCAAATGGTAACAGTTCATGGCAAATATGCAAATCGACAATATTAATCTCTACTTAAATAGTTTCTTGAAGATTCACAAACAAACTCTACACTTATTCAAGAAATATTATCGTCCTAAACATGTTTAACTTAGTTTACACGCACATTCCTAAAGAACTATATTACAGGCGAAATGACCTGAGCATTGTAATGCACTCAATGAAAAGCTTTTATTGCCTGCGAGCAAATGGAAGTGTTTTATAAAAAAGTTCCCAATACAAAAATGACGGTTTTTTTTAGCAAAATTAGAAAAAATGATGTTTAAGAGATAGAACGATTGCATGTCTGTGGTGGTTGCTAGCTTTTCATATAAACGAATTAAATGAAACTATTATCATACCACATAATTAACTTTGACTCTCTTAAGAGCATTATATTAAATAATTTCCTAGCTTAATGAAGACAAAAAAAACTTTAATTTTAAGACTACCTATTAATTCGCTCTATCTATTCAAATTCGCTTCGTTTCACTCCAAAAACAAAAATGATTTGAAAAAAGTTTTTTTTTTTAACTACCCTTTACTTCTTCGGACCTTTCTTCTCTTCCCCGTTCTTTAACTTGGTTGCTCCAGGGCTTCTTGTTGTACTTTTAGAAACCCCAGAACTTTTCGGCGTTCCTTCTTTGGGTTTATGAAGACTCTCCCTGCTACCTCGCACATTTTCCCGACTACCGGTTCTTGCCATTCCAGTCGATCTAGTGGCCGACTTCGACGCAGCCGAACCTGGACGATCCGGAGACCCGCGGGACGAGGTGCTGCTTGGGCTTGATGGGATTCCCGAGGATACCCGAGGTGAAGTGCCCTCCGAAGAATCCTCAAGCGATCCCGTACTGCCAAGCGATGTTTGACTATCAGTTTTCCTAACCCTTGATGTGCCACTAGGTCTCTTCGCAGAGGGGGGCTTTTCGGCCGTTCCCTTCAGATTTGTTCCGCTTCTCTGTTTGGTCGGACCACTTGGTGGTCGAAGTTCTCCCGACTTTTCACGACGAGGCCGAAGTTCGCCGGATTTCTCCCGACGGATGCCATAACCACTACTTGGAACGTCAAGCCTAGGTTTTCGACCGAGACCCGTGGGCGGTTTATCCGTGACCACCGTTGACTTGTGTTCCGAGTGTCGTTTGCTTGTGAAGGCTCCCATGGTCTGTGTGACGCCTTCAGGTCTTGACAATTGTTCTCTAAGTTCTACATTTGTTCGACCAGCAGCTGAGGGGAAAATATGACAGAAAGGGGTTAACATGTAACATCTCCCTATTTATCAAACAGATTCTTCTTTTCAGTACTATAGAAATTGTAAAGAGAAGAGTATGGAGAATAGAGAAACTGATGTTATGCTTTAAAAGTCTGTTGTCGGTGACAACTGTATTTATTTGTGGTAGGTTAAAAGTTTCTCCGCCTTTTGTCAAAGTGCTTTTAATTACCTTTGCTGGGTTCGTTCTTTTGAAGGAATTCTTCCAGTGTCTCCCAACCTCCTCCGACTCGCACCATGACAGTGCTGCGGAGGATACGAACAAGACGCAACTTCTGGGAGTCACCGAACTGTAAGAGATGACAAAAACAGGCAGTTTAAACCAACCATGCAGAGGTGATTGGTAATTCATTTTCGATGTGCGGCAAGTTCCAGGAGTGGGCATAGAAAACTACTCATAACGCAGTCACAGGACAAGTTATGCGTTAAGTTGGATCAAGTTGCCAAACGTACATGACTCGTGTATAAACACAGTCTTGAGGAAAATTCTCCTTAACGAGGTGCTGCGCTTAAATCGCTTGAATAAGTTGTAATTAAAGAAAGATACGTATTTACTTCTTAATATCATATGTTCAAGTCCCATCTGGGGCTCGGATTTTTCTATTATACTAAAAATTGTTTCATCTTTACAATATCATATAAATCTACAAAATCATGTTACACGCCACTTCGCTATTGTACTATCCGATGCGAAACGAGCAAACGACTAATCAGATTGCGCATAATTGTATTAATGCCCGTAGTAGTATTAAGCAAACTGTCCAATGCTGAAGGGGAAGTTTGGTGCGACATTGTGACGAATTGAGCACAAAAATAAATCGAAAGAATGGTGAGGAAATTGTGAGGTTGGAAAATTATCTTTTAATCATTTAAGGGCGCCCTTACCCTGTACTTGTTCTCGGCCACTTTGACAAATGCCACGCCGCACTTGCGACACAGGCGCTCAACTTCAGACAGAATCTGTTGTGCTTCAGTCTTGGGCTTCTCTGGCTTTTTAGTCTAACAAGAATAAGTGTTACACCAATAATTATTACTACACACTTCTGCTGAATGAAATAGAACCTTCCTCCAAGAACATTTCCTAGCTTCAGTGGCTCAAGGCGAAGGGCTAGTTGAATTAAATGGCTCTTATGTCCACCAAGTCCAGGTCGAATTAGAATTTAGAATTTCGATTTGAGTGGAGGGAGGAAAACCAGAGGACCCTGAGAAAAACCCTTGGAGCCAGGACGAGAACTAAAAACAAACTCAACCCACATGTGACACCAGGTCCAGGAATCGAACCGGGGCCAGAGTGGCGGAAGGCGAGCGCTCTCATCTCTGCGCATCCCCGCACCCCTCTATATTACTGGGTGGAGAAATAAAGTCTACGGGTAAAGTGTATTCTTCAAGAACATAACACGATAAGCCATCCAGGGGTCTAAGCGAGAACTTTCTATTTAGAGAGCACGCCCGCTGACCTCAAATCCCGCGCCTCCCAATGGAAGGAGAAGATGGAAGTGGTAATTACCACAACCTCCCTTTTATTTAAATTT
This sequence comes from Stylophora pistillata, assembly GCF_964205215.1. Classification (NCBI taxonomy): domain Eukaryota; kingdom Metazoa; phylum Cnidaria; class Anthozoa; order Scleractinia; family Pocilloporidae; genus Stylophora; species Stylophora pistillata. The sequence goes on from NC_142531.1 coordinate 11,192,539, forward strand.
CATTAGCTGAACTGAAAGGAAGTGGTACGTACTGGTTTTTTATCCTTAAGCGAGTCCACGAATTCTTTGTAGTCGATTAGTCCATCACGTTCAAATTTACTGGCGACTATTTCCATCTCCCATCTTTCTGTTGGGAAACCTATAAAACAAAGACAAAAGGTGCGTTACTCCACACGTGTCTCGCTTACGTAACACAGTATGTCACGCCCAGCTGGATAAGTACGTCAACAGGTTAAGGTGGAACAACATGCAACACTTACTTGTGCTAAGTACTCCTGAGATAAACTGCTCTCTGGTCAGCTTGCCATCTCGATCTTGATCCATGCGGCGAAAGATGTCGAGCACGCGTGACTTGCTATCACGCAGCCACTTGTTAAACTGTGCGCAAAAAGAAGAAGAGAATCATCACAATAATAAGGCGCGAAATAAATGGAATGTTACACGCGCTTATCTTGGAAAAGAAGACATCACAACACCAGATTGCTCATATTCTTTTTGTTAAACTTACCCTACTCTTCCACTCGTTGAAGTCAAACTTCGCCGAGGCTTGTCTCTGCAGAAGGAAAGAAATTGAATATTAAAACATATTTATATATAGATATATACTATTGAAAATTTTCAACCCACTTAATCAGACACACTGAGACCCACACTGTCCCAACAGCCAGTTAAAAGAAAAAGAAAGCGGGTAAATGTTGCAATCCGTTGACAGGAAAGACTTCTCTGAATGAACGTTATTCGCGGGGAAGTGAACTGAGTGATGCGTGAGTAACTCGTCACGTTCTACCGTTGAATAATCACTTACGATGGCAATTCGTTCCAACTTCTCCTGAAGACGTCGCAGCCTCTCCATCGAAAGAAGCCACAAATGCTGCCATCGTTTGGACAAGTGCAGTAAAGCTGGATGATTTTTATCGAGTGTAGTGGAACCAGACCGAGTAAACGAGGAACCCGGGCTGGTGACCAGCGTTAACTTCTCACGCGACCGTTCGCGTGTGAAGGACGAAGAAGGACTGGAGGTTAGTTTGGGGATTCTGCTTCCACGCCGACCTTGCTTGTCCGGAGTGGCCTGGGTTTGAACTGGGGTACCAGAAACAGCGGCAGGCGTTCCAGAACCGCGTCGTTTGACCGACTTGGTTAGTCTGTCGTAGGTTGGTTGTTTTTTCGCCATTTCTTCCTGGAAACCTTTGTGGTCTTCCAGAAGTTTCATGACTTGCTCGTAGTCATCGTCAGGGATAGGCTCATTTTCCTTTTCGATCAGGATTTCTTCCTTCTCTCCGATCCACTGCAGCAGTTCTTCCATCATGCTCTGTTCCTCTGCCAGCTTGGATTGTTCTTCCTCCAGGCGGGTCAATCTTTGAACTGACCATTTGCGAACCTGAAAAAAAAACCAGACAACTGTTTATTGCCCATCTTAAGGCAAAAGTTACAGTCAACTTACACTAACAAGTTTCCCTTAACAAATTGGCCTAAAGACACAAATTTCCTTAGCAGCAAAGGTTGAACAATATGACAAGATTTTCCTTGTCAAATCACTTTGTTGAAAACCTAACTTGCTAGTTTTTGAAAAAGGGGACTTGAAAAGGAAAAACTTGTCAAGGTCAAAATTTGTCAGCGTAGATGACTTCACAAGACAACGACACCTGCCACTGACATTGTACATTAAAAGGTTTCTCGGTCATGTTAATGTATGATAATGAGTTTGAAACAAAGGAAAATAAAATTTGAACCAAGGATAAAATTGAACTACAACATATACAGGGAAAACGTGTTTAATGAAGGAAGCCCTTCTGAAGTCATAGTCATGGAGTATGTTGTTGACGACCGTTTCATAGCAAATAGCTCTGTCTTAAAGCCCGTTTTCAAATGTACAAATTCAGTAAGTCACCTCATCCCATCGTTTCTTTAATCTTGCAATCCATTGCTGTATGATTGGCAGCGCGCTTGGATGACAGAATCGTGCAATCACTTGGCCCTTCTTGATGGCTGATTGAACGTTCACTTCTTCTGCCATAAGTTCTTCGTGGAAAACCTGCCGTGGGAACCAATTCAATGAATTGTTAACGTAGCAAGATAAACGGACCTAGACTAAATCTTTATATAATTAGAGGCAGGCTTCGCAATCGGAAAAAGAGCTAAGGCAAATGTTGAAAAAACAATTTTTTTATTTGGAGCATTTAATCGTATGATAACTTTTAAAAATTGAAAGTTTCTTAACTCTAGCAAAAGTTATAGTGGGTAAGACTGAGTCAGGTGTCATGTTACTTCACACGTACCTTGTGTTCGCTCAGTTGATCGGCAATAGTCTCTAAGTCGTCGGCAATGGGACCCAGTTCCCTCAGCGTCTCCTCGAAGTCTTTCAATATGCGTAACTCCGTCTTGACGGCAGTGTCAAACTCCTTCGCCAAAACGAGAGCGTTGTCGAGTCTAGAAGGTGAATTAAACGAAGAAGTTTGTTAGCTGTAGGGAATTATTGCAAACAGTATGCAATTTTGTTAAAAAGGTAAAAATGTCAAAATTTGCTTATTTTGAGTCGACTCAAAAGCCTTACCTGTCTTGTTTAGTGTTAGCTAGGGCGCTGATGGCTTCCCAACGCATGCGCAAGTCATCGAGCCTCTCTTCCAGTTTTTTCGGGTCTTCCACTTTATTCTCATTGATCATTGTCCTTCCTGCATTCATTACCGAGTCGTAATTTGCTTGGCGGCGTCCGAGCTCACGATGGAAGGTCTGCGAGAGATTGAAATAAATACACTGTTCATTTATATCAAGGTCAGCAGCATGCGTTCTTGGTAAAAGAAATCCGTGAGTAAATATTCTCTGCTTTGCAAATTGTCTTAAACGTTCTAACTCAGCTAAGTATACTCGAATCCCATGTTGCATCCCTCACCGTGTGATTGTCAATTAAAATCTGTACAGTTTCAGGGTCACCCATGACGGCAGTTTCAGTGGAAAGACTGGGCTCCACTGCACCGAGCCAGTCAAGCAACGACTGCAAGGCATCCTGGAACATGCCAGTGAAGAGGAGAGCTTCTTCTAGTTTTTGTTGTCTGCACAGAGAGTGAAGCAACCACAAGCATCAATAAAGCATCAATAAAAACGTAGAGCTAATTGTTTTGCTGTAGAGCGTTAAAGCTCCGTAAAGCTCAAATAAAATAACGACCAGAGAAGCATAATAAGTGTTAGACGTAACTAACCTTTCCACTGATAGTGCACAGATGGCGTCCCATCGTGCCTTGAGGTCAGCTATCTTTCCTTCGATGATAATGGCGTCATCTTCGGGACTCTTCTCCATCAACACTTTACCCGTCTTAATGATTCCATCCATTGATGTTTGGTTGGCACCGAGCATGGATTGGAACTCCTGAGGGATAAGTAACAACATTATCAAAGAGCTGCTTCATTCTCTGACATATGCGATCAGTGAAAATTGTTGCTATCGATTTATATTTTTGTTCCCTTTAGCCCTTTTTCTTTTTTTTTTTTTTGTCCTTGTCCGCCATAACCCTTTCGTCCCTAAAAGTAAGAAACGTCTACCTTCTGCCAACACCGTCACTCTTATATCAAACATAAAGGTCACGAGAATAAATGACGACCGCGAGCAAAAGAAGGTCTTGATTGTGAGACAAGTTCTCTTTGAAAGTACTATGGGAAATGAATGGAAAACGGTATGGAGATCTAGCATACTGATTGTCGGGGAGTAGAGGGTTAATGAATGACTATTTCCACGTTTTATTCTGTTGAACAAAATACTCTACAACGTTAAAAATGACCCAAAATATGACAAAGCAGCTATTTTGGCACAAAAAGGAGACAAAAAGGAAAAAAAAGGCATTCACAAACCTTGTGCTTTTTGAGTTGGGTCCTGAGGTGGGCGGGATCCACTCCAATAGCCTCCTCGTCTTTGAGGCTCTTCTCAGCTTCGTCTAACATCTTCAGTAATTCCTCAGCACCTCTGAAGAACTTCTGTGACAGCTTATAATTTTCGTCGAGATCTTTCCTTCTGCCCGAAGACAGATCAGTCAGTTCTTTCCAGCGAGCGTCCAAGGCACGGATCGTATTATCGATGTAAGTCACGTCCTCCTGGATGCACACATCTGTGATCTTAAACGCTAATACCTTGAGTTGTTTGAACGGATCACGGTGGGCGTCAATATCTTCTTTGAGATCCTGTGAGGGAAGAAAGACCATTTTACCCCTTGACTCCTAATAGTGAACTAGCATCTCCTTGCAATCTCACCCCCCACCCCCCTTGAACGACAAATTAAGCTCACGAGTAAAAATGAAATGATCACCAACTAAAGAAGCTCTCGATTGTTTCACAAATTCTCCTTGTCAGTACCTTCGGAAATGTATAGAGAACAGTATGGAGAATATGCAAACGGATGTTAGGGTGTAAAGGGTTATATATGGCATGCAAACGTTTTTGCGAGAGGACAATACTTAGTTTTTCCATAGGAAAGAAGGTAACTTTCTCAAAGTTAGGAGGACGTTTGTTGGGAATTTTGTCGAAACACTATTCTTCACCGACCTTCGTAAAACAAAGAAAAAGTTTCCGAAGTCGGTTTCTATCAACTGTATGAAACTAATGGGAAACATGTTTTTGGCAAAGAAATGAAGAGGAGATTTAGAGAAAAAGGAAGCGTTTCATTCGAAGGCCAACGGTTCCATTAAGATGTCATGATGTTTCCATACGGTTCGCTGCCGTGTTTTCATCATCTTTTAACCCTTTAAATCCCTGAAGTGATGAACATGTAAATTCTCCCTATATTATCCATACATTTTCCAGCAAACAGGTAATGAGAACACTCAAAGAAGTTGTTATCTTCGTCTATCACCAAATTCTTGTAATTAACTAACAAGGAAATAAGTAGCAGCTAGAGCGGAGAATTCATAATCAGATCCTGGGAGGTAAAGAGTTTCAAATATCACCGAGGTAACGTTTCACCCTCTCATTTCTTCTTCATACCTTGTATTCCTGTCGTTGCTTTTCCAAAACGTCCAGAATACAGCTGACATTATCAAATGACACTATTTGATCATGAACCCGCGTGAGCCAAGAGTCCATATCTGTGATTTCTTTCTCTAATTCCACTGCATTCTTGAGCGCGTCATCCAACTTACGGCCTTCCTCGTCAGCCTTAGTGCTCACTTGTTCCCAAGCTTCTGTCAATTCATCCGACTGCCTTTGAAGCGGGGCTGCCGTAGTAGGGTCGCTGTTCTTTATCATGGCTTGGACGGCTTCGGTGATACGTTGGTAGGTTTCCTTACGTTTTTCAAGTACGTCTAAGAAGTCCTGTAGAAGTGAAGGATTATTAACATCGTCAAAACTTGGACTAGCCTGCGTTATCCGAGTGCAAACCGTTCAAGGTTTCTTGAACTACAGCAATATATCTTGAAATTTTTAAGTCATTAGCAACTGGTTTATTCCCACACCAGAGATGTTTTCACCACCCCAACAAAATGTCTTTTTAAGGATTTTTTAAAATCATCTAAAGTTTTCTCACCACCGCAATGAATCAAAATATCGTTCGAGTAAGTGAGAGACTTATTTGCTCAAACAAACCTTATATTTGGTCAATTGGTTGCGAGCACTCTCAGGTCGTCCTCCTATTTGTCTCCTGGAGTCAAGGAAGTCACGTCCCTCCTTAAGCCAAGTTCTCAGTTCCTTCATCTGGTCCATGACGTCATGAGATGCGCTAAGGGCAGCTGCGAGGTGGGCGTCCAGGCGGGCTGCCTTGTCTAACACCTCCTGCCAGCCGTCCTGTAGTTCCGTCATCTTCATCTGCAGGGAACCACTATCCAACTTGCTGTCTCCATTTTCCATCAGCAGGGAGGAGGCCGCGCGCGTCACGGATTCCACAGATGGTTCGTGGGCCAAGATGTCATTGTCTAGAATCTGAAGACGAAAATTGCTGAAGTAAATATCTCGCTGCGTTTCCTAAGAGTTATACATACATACATACATACATTGGCTAATTGACCACTCCCCATAGGGGCTTTTCAGGGCCAACACCCACCCATCCCACCCCAGGGGAGGACATCCACCACACAGTAGTCTTGTGCGTGGGAAATTAACGTCTCCTACCCCTAACCTTGCAGGAGACGGAGCCTACGGTTTATTCGTTTTAACCAAAAGGGCACAGAGGAGAGATCGCTTGCTTCCCATTTCTGAGGACGTAAGGCCGTCTCGTGCATGTGTTACAATAACTCTTTATATTAAAAAACAAACAACAACAACAAGAATGGCAGCATTTGACGATTGCTATGCGTCATTTGGTGAAAAGTAACGATTTTCACCTTGTGTTTGGCTTTTTCAACCTCGATAAACTTAACATCTCCCTGAACATCCCTTGCCAGCTGCTCATCCAAAGTGGCATTGGTCTGTTTGACCCAAACCAGAAGCTCTTCTAAGGCCAGTTGGAACTGTCCTAGTTGTAACAGAGCACCTTCAATTGTCTGTTGCCTTTCACCGGAATGAAGACACAAGTCATCCCATCGAGTATTCAAATCCTCTAGCTGTGCTGCAATCAGATCTGCATCCTCCGGACGACACTGTTCACTTAGAATTGTACCCTTCTGGTTGACAGCTGTCACATCGATTTGCAATGGTGTCAGTTCTTTATGGAAGTCCTGTAAATACAACAAATGAGCGATTGAACCTTTTAAAACACACCCGAAAGACCGTCGATATTCATTTTGCGTTTGAGAAAAGATTCTTCATTAAACTTGCCTGAAAACTGCCAAATTTCAATTGTTCTCGGGTAGATGGTGATGATGGTAAAAACAAATCATAAGAGGGTCTCAGTTAACTCCGTAAAAACAAGTTACCTTCTGCTCTTTTAGTTGTTCTTTGACGATACTCAACTCAGTCCCCACGGGCGGCTGCTTGGCTAGCCTTTGGTCTAAATCTGTCAACTTAGCCAGCAAGGGATCATGGGTATTGTGATACTGAGTAGCTGTTTCCTTCACTTCTTGCATGTCAGCTTCTCTCTTGTTCCAGGCCTTCTCGATATCTGCCCACTGTTTGCTGACCTTGGAGAGTTCTGTTTGTACCAGCACCTTGTCGCCTGTACTACAGTGCGCTACGAGAACAGGACTTGCTTCACACAACACATTCACTGCTTCACTGTGGGCATCCAGCTCTGTTCGAAGCTCCTGAATAAAAGAAAGACAAAACAACCAAAAATATTTAGAAAGGATGCAGCAAGGGTCACTGATATGGAGGCCACGAGGCAGGGTAGTTGATAAGTCCGTCGCGTAATTAAAAAAAAAATCACTGCATAACTCTGGGAGCGCGCGTAACTCTGGGAATGAAGCGCAAGAAAAGTTGGGTCCGCGCGGCGCGCTAACATCAATTTTCTGTTAAGCGATTTTCTCTGCCTCACGTAGAAGACTTCGCCGAAAAGGAGGAAGTGCTTGTAGTCTAATAACGTCTGTATTCTAGTATTACTGGCAGGAACATGCTGAGCAGGTAATGAATAAGACTTCAGACCAAAGAGTTATTACTTGTACTACACCAAACCGTAAAAGCCAACTGTTAGAGAAACCAGGGACTACCCAAACTGGAATGTCACAGACTTGACATGGTTGGTGTGACTGTGTTACCTGCTGATAGTAATGGTGAGAGAGTTCAAAACAGCGAAAAGTAAAAGATCCATACCTGATGATCGTGAATCTGCTCCTCCAGCACCTCAAGGTCAGCGGCCGGGGGTTCTTCCGAGTCCAGATTATCCTGCGCGTCCTTGAGGATGTTCTTTATCTCATCTAAGCCTGTCCAAAATTTGTCCCCAGCATCGAGGGCCAGTTCTAGAGCCTTGAGCCTGTCGTCATACATAGTCTGCGTATCGGATGCAAGCGTGGACACTTTGTTCATCTTGTCTTTCATGAGCAATGATGTTTTGGAATCTGGGTTGGCATTTACCACAGCAGTCGCCAGCGGTCTGATTTCTTCCACCATTTCCTTCTCTGGATCGAATTCATTTTGAAGTCCCTGAAAAATAAAATATAAGAAAATTACGCAAGTTCCTACCATTAAACCTGTAATGCTCACTCCATAAGTAACGAAGAGATGAATGACGTCAATTTCAGAAAAACTTAAGCGACATCATAAACAAGCTGACCCCATTTTTAACTACTTCCTGTGATTGGTGTAGAAGACTCAAAGCACCCTGTCAACCAATCAGATGGCGACTTGGTTACTTCCATTTTCTCGCGCTTCATGAATTTTCCTCGAGCTCTCCTTGCTTTCTTTACAAGCTCCGATTGGCCCTTCTTTTACACGACAGCCAATCAAAATGCGCTCTCAGATTTCTGCCCGCGCAACAAACAAGCGATGTTCTCTTTTTTTAAATATGATGTTTCACATGATTGATTATCGAATGATGCCAAATTACCTTCAGCTCTTCAATCTGTGCACGAATAACGTTTGGTCTGACACTGATCGGCTTCAGATTGCCAAAGTCTTCTTTTCTCCTTTCTAACAGTGCCTGTAACTCGTCCAGTCTGTTCTGCAGTTCTTCTTCTTGTGCTAAGGTCATTCCGATCTTAATTCCTCGTTCCTCTGTCTGTAGCTGAAGTCGTTCATAGCGCTCAACACAAGCTGCCACCTTCTCTTCAATTGTACTGGATCCCTCACCTGGGCCACTCAACTTGACCAGGTCGCTTCCAGTCTCTTCCAAATTACCAATTAAAACTTTAAGGGCAGTGATGCCTTCTTGGATTGACTGCAAAAGAAACCAAAAAAAGTCATTTTAATTGGAGTTAAATTGAAAACTGGGAAGACATGTTTACACAATGGTTGACGCGCTGGTGTTACGCCCTTAGGTAAGGCGCTTACCTCTCTCTGGGCCTCTTCTGATCGATGTCAGTATCTGAGTAACTGCGCACCTATACCCCTCCCCTAACCCAACGTTAACCCTATCAGTTGACTGTTGTTTGGTTAGGGAAGGGGTGGGTGCGCAGTCACTCAGGTACTGACATTAAGTTAGGGTTAACTTTGGGTCAGGGGAGGGGTAGGTGCGCAGTTACTCAGGTACTGATATTAAGTTAGAGTTAACTTTGGGTCAGGGGAGGGGTTGGTGCGCAGTTGACCAGATAGTGACATTGACCTGCCTCTCCTCCCTTCAGGAGCTTGAATATCTACCAGTGTATACTGTTCGGGAATCTTGAAATGTCGCTGGTTCGCACGTGCCCCCCCCCCCCCCCATGCCGGTTTCACTACAGGAACATCCGAACTCGTGATCGTGCCTCACTAGAATCTCAAGGTCTCTTGTACAATGGAAATATCTCCGAAATCAAAAAAAAAAAAAAAAAAAAAAAAAAAAAAATTACCTTGATTCTCTCCTGTTGAAGTTCCGCGACCGATTCGTCGTCCAGCTTACGGAAGTTCTCCTCGCAGCGATCCAGCCAGGTGACCACCTCTTTGTAAATGTCTCTGAACTGCTGAGACAGCAACAGAGCCTCCACTAAGGCTGCCTGTCGAGCAGAGGTGTCATTCTTGACATTCTGGTAGCGAGTCTTAATGCTTTCGAGATCGTCTTTGACGGCTTGTTGTTCCTCATCCTTAAGTACTGGCATCAGTACCTCGCCGTTCTCGCACACAGATTTAACGGGTTTCTCATGGGCTGTAACGTCTGCATTAAGGGCCTAGCAACAGACAACGAAAAATAAATTTTTACAAAAGACCACGAAACCTTACACCACCAAAGGCGATGAGTACGTACAATCTCTTCTATTTCATCATCTCGTGGTTGATGATTTTTCCCCAATCTCTTATTCTCTTTAAAGGCTGATAGTTTCGAAAGAAACTGTTTTTTAACGAAATAATTTGGATATATCAACAAAGTTGAAATGGTAAATTGGCCACCGTAACGATTACAAAAGCTGACGTTTCGAGCGTTAGCACTTCGTCGGAGCTAACCGACGCTCACTTCGCTCCGACGAAGGGCTAACGCTCGAAACATCAGCTTTTGTAATCGTTACGGTGGCCAATTTATCTTATTCTCTTTGTTATTTTGTATTGTTAGAAACTTGTTTAACCGGTTGGCTGCGCGCTACCCTTCTCTAACTGCTTCGCTTTTCCCGCCTTATGAGAAATGAGTATAAATAAAGCAGTTGGATAATAAATAACTCGTTAGACGTTTTAGTGTGAAGCATTGCCTAGTATTTTCACTTGTTGTTTGTATTTCTTAAAAATACCATACATTTATTCACGCGGACAGGTTATCATAAAACAAGGATCACATCTAGCCTAAAGCTAAGAAAAGTTAAAGAGGCGTTCCCTTCAAATAACCACCCCCAACTTCATCAAAATTGTAAATAATCGCGCCAGGCGCCTGCTGGGATCTACGTAATCATGATAAGATCTGCCAATGAACGCAAACCAGATTGACACAGTCTCTACTGCTCAGCCAGTTACTCACCGCCTGTGTTCCCAACTGTTGTTTAACCTGCTCTGGCTCGACACCCACAGGCTCCACATTGGCCAGCTTTCCTTCGGTATCAGTTAGCCACGCCTTCATCTCATTCACTTCAAGCTGGTGACTGTCTACACGCGCTTGTGATGAAAACAATTTCTTGGCCAGTTCGTCCACATCGGCGTGCAAAGAGCGCCATTTTTCGTCCACTTCGCTCTGTGCTTGGTCCACTTTCGGTTTTTCTTCTTGAATGAGATATTTTTTCAGGTCGTCACCAAGTTCTTTACAGGAAGAAAGATCTGGTTCCTTGGACGATAAAGCCTGCTGGATTTCCTTTAAAAAGAGGAATGGGAATTAACCAGTTTTTTTCCTCTTTAGTCTTAATACTAAATTTTGTAACTCAAGCTGTGCTCATGAGGCTGAACCCTTTTACTTCTGGAAGAGATAATTATGTAGCTTCCACTAAGGAAACAGGTAAAGAAAATAGCCTTATGAGACAGTCATATCTAATGGATTCCGTTATCTTGATGTAGGACTCAGAGCAATTTTCAATTGATTGTCGACAGTAATCTGAGATTACATTGGTTTCGCTTTACTTCGCTCTGTGATTGGTTCAGAAAACTCGCGCCACTCTCACACTCTCTCATTTGATTGGCCGTTTTGATTACTTTGGTTTTGCTTTTACGATACTTAATCGAAAAGTGCTCTATTAACAAGGACATGTTTGCTGTCAGGGCGAACTTCTAATCAAATCTTGCGAGTTGAAGAGTTACTATGCACAAACTCCTGTCATAAACTTCTCACACAGTGACGAAATCGTCGCCTTTTTGTAGAGAAAACCACGTTGCTGTACACTTTTTCTACGAAAACCCTATAGCAGAAATGGCAGTGAAAGGTCCACCAAAACAAACCTGAAGTTTCTCCTGTTGAACATTTTCACTCTCCCCTTTTGCATCTTGCAGCTTTCTTGCAGTCTCCTCACACCATGCAATCAACTGATCTTTAGCGTTGAAGAAATCCTTTGAAAGTTTGGCTGCGTCCTCAGTCTCTATCCTCTTTCCATCTGCCTGGTTACGCAATGTCTGGTAACGCTGTGAAAGCTTGTTTGTTTTGTCGCGTACCAGGTTCTTATCGTCATCTGTGCAGTGTGACACGAGTTCCTCGCCTGCTTGAGAAGCTTCTTGAACGGGGGACTCCAAACTGTCGATTTGTTCGCACAGGGCCTTAAAAATAAATAAAAGAGCATTATGTCAATACAAAAAATAAAAGTTTTATAAGCTGCTTTAAGCGAAGATATGCTCAAGTACTTGGCTCAGATACCTGACAAACTCGAGAATGAGTGCTTGTATCTGGGGGGGGGGGGGGGGGAGGGTTGCCAAAGAATTGTGGGGAAGGGTTAGGGGACAAAAAAAATTCAAACTCTGCAGCAAAATGAATCCTTTCTTCTGAATTTAGGCTTTCATAACTTACAAAGCCATCCTTAAACATGCCCTTAAATTCCCCACTAGCAAAAGATTTCAACATATGAGATATCCTAATTCAGAAAGCAGTCGATTCTATGTTCTGACCTGCAGTTGTTCGGCCTCCTCTAATATGGATTCAGGTTCCGCCTTCTGACCAAGTTTTTGAGCGTGTAGCTCCTCTTCAGCGGTGGCTATCTTCTTGTTAGCGTCACCAAACAGACCGTCAAAATTGACAGCCGCCTCCATGGCTGCGTCCAGTGCGTTCTTCCTTGCGTCCGTCATATTATTGAGCTCCTCCCACTGGCGTGTTACGTTTTCGAGTCCTTCCTCGATTCGTGCCTTAGTTTCTTCGTCGGCAGTTTTTAGAACCTCCTCCCCAGTCTCCTTTAAGGACTTCACGGCAGGCGCGCGATCGGCGATCATTCGGGTAAATAGCTGTGGAAAAGAATAAAGGAGTGCTTACCTGGGTACTTTCACTTTCAAGAGAACAGTAAGTAGTTTCTCTATACATATATTTACAAAGAAATAAACCAACCTGGGAATGTTTTTTGTATAACTATAATAACAAATTCTCCAACTGAGTGACAGAAATGTGCGGCAGACAATTTGCAAACCTTGCTGGCGAAACGAAATTATGAGTTAAGTTTTGGCCATGTTAGAATTACCTTCTGTTCTTGCATTTGAGCCTTCATCACATTTGGGTCAGCGGCTGCAATAGGGCCTTGATTCTCTATCAGTTCACGAGTCTCTGCCAGCCAGTCTAGCAACGACTGCAAAGCATCCTGGAACTTTCCACAGGCCAGCAGCGCACTTTCCAGCTTAGTCTGTCTGTTTCCAAGATCTTGATTTAATGCTACAAGTCGTTGGTTCAGTTCGCTTATGGCCTTATCAATGTCACTTGTGTTTGCGTCTGGGTAGGCTGCCGCCATCTCGGATTTCAGGTCATTAATTGCTGCGAGTTGATCTTGAATTCCATCAATTTCCTTCTGTAAATCCTGAATTACAAAAATACGATACAATTTAACGAAGGAGTACCATATACTAACGGTACTACCTCAAAATATGAAAAAACCAATGACCTCGTCAACAATTTTACTCAATACTCCGGTTGAAAATTAGCACAAGGCACTCATGTAGTACCGTTCAAAGAGTGACAACGAGGCAGCACTTTCATTTAAAACTGTCCATTTGACTGAAAAAGATGGATTAAATTGTGAGGTACATGGATGCACCTTTACTTTGGGTCTTAGGAAGTGAAATGATTAGCTCTTGAACGCAACTTTCATGTCGCACAGCTTACTAGACCTTTTGCCACACTCAAACCAAGAAATTGTACTGATATGATCAAAGAAAAAGCAAACAAAAAACATAACACGGTTGCAAAATAACATTGTTCCGAAGCTTTGAAAGACTCTGGATTACAGCAAGATATCTTCCACATACTTAATTTTTTTTTTTTGCAAAAACAGAACCACCACATAAATTTGCTGTTCAGATAAATTCATCTTAGTCGCTCATACATTTCAGTTAAGCGATTTCTCTGGAATATAGCAACTTAAGCTTAACCCTCGGAGTGATCAGTGTCTTCCTTCCTCTTAACCAACGCTACACAGTCAAACAAATATATTATGAGAATAAAGGAAATGATCAGCAAGTGGAAGATTCCTTCATCATTTAACAAATTCTTCCCACGGCCATCATAGGAAATACAGGAAAAATAGCGTGGAGAATATTCAAGCTGATACCTTTATGTCCTCCAGTTGTTGGTTAATCGTGTCAACATCTGATCCAACAGGTGGTAACTGTTCGACTTTCTGCTCTGATTCAGTCATTGCTTGATCTGCTTTCTGCAAAGCTTCCTGTAGCTCTTCAACTTCTTGCAGAGCCTTTTCGATCTCAGCTTGCTGCATGGCTACAGCATCCTTGGCGTCATTCCACTGCTTGTCGGTGTCAGACATTTGTTTTACTACCACAGAATCTAATCCCAGACCAGCAGTGATCAGATCCTGAGCTTGTTTGTTAACTGTGTCTACATCCGCCTTCAGATCTTCTACTCCTGCTTTCAACAGCTGGATAACAAAAATCAAGAAAGTTGTTTTCAATGTGTATAGTAAGTAATTAAGGAATGCATTAGTTCAAATTTTAAAAACTCCTTGATTGGTTTAGAAGTCAGGCGCCACCCTTCAAGCCAATCAGATGCAAAACTTGTACCAAACGCAACTTGGGTCTCTTGTCTAAAAAGATGTTATAAACGAATTTACAATTCCGATGTCAAAATCGACATCACTGACTATTAAACCATATACAGTAACAATTCTCTCTCCAAATACTCAACGATCGGGGATTCCACAGTAAATATCCTACACTCAGTTTGTGACTTCACCAATGGTCAGTTTTAGAGTTCATTTATGACAATGTAGTCTTAAATAGCTTTCAAGCTGCGTCGGCAAGTAAATAGATAAATGTAAGTTTAAAGGAGTTTTATACCTTTGCCTTCTCCAACTGCTCTTTCAGTTTCCTAACATCCATCACTGCGGGTTTGTTTTCTTCCAATTTATCCCCAGTCTCCTTAACCTGTTCCTCGACCTTACCCTGTTGTTCCCAGTACTCCACTAAATCCTCAAGAATCTTCTTATTCTTTTCAATTGCGGAAGAAAGCTTATCTTCAAGTGCAGCATAATGTTCTTGTAGGTTGTTGTTATCTGATTCAACAGCAGTAGTGTCAGCGCTTGGGTTGCCCTTTTGAATACCGTTCCCAGCTTCTACAGCGGACTGAACGTCCGGTTTAAGCTCCTCAACCTGCTCTTTTAGCGCCTCAAGGTCTTGAATATGCCTCTTCATCTCTTCTACATCTGATACGGGGGCCCTTTCCAAGTTCAATTCACTCTCAACCCCAGAAATTTTCTCATCAACACCGTTAACAGTGTCTTTATACTCCTTCAACTGGCCTTGCAAGGTCTCGATATCTACAAGTTTGTTTTGAAGGTTTTTGTTCAAGTCGGCCCATCGCTTGTCCAGATTTTGAATGTCGTCTTCGACAGAGCTGACTTCCTCCACGCAGACACGAGAGATCCCCTCAGCTGTGTTGTCAAGTTCACTATGCGGATCAGAGTGGTTTGTTACATCTTGCTGGAGTTCCTGTTTAATAATCATGAACTTATTGAGTTGGTGATCATTTCCTCCATGCTCATGACCTTAATGTTTTTTTCAGGAGTGATATTGCGAAGTTAAATTCCATGCAAGTCACTCTTAAGGGGTCAAATGGTTAACAAAATTGAGAAACAAACTATCACTAAGAAAAATGAAGAAAACGAAAATAAACAAAATGAACAACACCTAACGAATAAATGGCTAATTGAAGTGTGTCTGAGTACCTCGACGTGTTGCTTACTAGTCTCCAGAACTTCTGGATCACAAGTCAAGTGAATAGCGTCCAATCTTCTTTCCGCTGAATCTAGCCACGGTACAAAGTGGTTGCGCTGCTCCTGGTGCTCAGTAGTCAGTTTTACTGCTTTGTCTAGGTTAGTGGAACGCGCACCGGACAAAGTGTTTAGCTCACTCCATCGCTGGCTCATGTTATCGAGTTTTTCCTGTAAGTTTTCTTGGTCAGCGGGCAACTGACTTGTTTCCTTCAGTTGTTCTCCGGCAGCCGTCAGGGCCGTGTAAGTTGGTTCTTTTTCTTTTATCTCCTGGTGGATGGGCTGCAAAGTTTCAAACATATTAGCTGGAAAACTGAGCTCTATCACGTTGACGCTAGTACTTAATATCGTAAAACTTTACATTTTTTGCTATTTTTTACAGATTCGTTGGGAGAGTAGCGTGCCCGAGCCAAACCATTATCCAAACTCGAAACGTCATTCTTAGCTAAACTTCCCTTAACAAGTTTTTTTTTGGCAGCATAGATGGCAAAAAATGATAAGTGTTTCTTTTCCTAGCCTGGAATTTTCTAGCTTAGACTGATGACTAATTTTTTGAGCAAACCAACTCTGGTATATCCTGAGAAAATGATTCTTTAAAGCCTCTTTGCGAGCTAGTGCAACTGTAGAAGTAAAGAAGAGCAGAAGAGTTAAGGCCGAAACTCATACCAACCTGATAACTATCTTTTTGTTCTTGAACTGTACCCACATCAGCTGAAATAGGCCTGAGCTTGGCGAGAGTTCTCTCAGTCTTAGTAAGCCAGCGTAAGAAATCATCCGAATCAGCCTCGAACTGATCGCACTGTGCAAGCGCTGCCTGCAGCTGATTTTCCCGCGCTTCGATCTTATCTGAGAGTTGTTTTAGCTCGAGGTCAGCTCTGGACAAACGGCTCTCAAGTTCAGCAGCAGTGACTGGATCTTCGCTGTCGGACAGCAGCTTCTCTGCTAAGGCTTGAGAGTCTTTAAGACTAGCTTGATGTTTTTCAAGTTCATCCTTCATCGCCTGCGAATGAAATAAAAGCTTCAGCTTGAAACCTGCCGAATTGTTAGGGACGATATTTTCTACATTAAAAGTACGACTAACACACTCTCCAAGAAAGTTGTCAAAAGCTTCTGTTGAAGTTAATTGAATAGCTATAAGTTCTACCGAAATCCAGATATTATCGGGGAATCGTGTTGCTTTCTTCTTTCACCCTTGAACTATAAAAGGTGACTCATTCTTAACTTAACTTTACTTAACATTTATATAAATGATGCACTCATTAAGAAATGAGAATCGACCTCATCAGTCGGAAAATGGTATCCTGATGTAGCACTAAATTCTCTACCTAATTTGCAAGGAAATGTATGACAACTAAAAGTGAGAGTTACAAATCAGAACGAATCTTCGTACCTGTAACTCCTCCAACTGTTTCTTAGCTGTGACAGCATCTGTACTGATTGGTTCCCAGACGTCTACCTTCTCAGCACTGTTTACAGTCCAAGCTTCAATTTCATCCAATTTTTCTTGTAGCTCCAGACCTTGACCTATCGCCTGTTCCAGCTGCGACTGTTTATCTTTCAGTTGAGCTAGAAGAGAATCGTAATTGGCACCAACCGCTTTGAGTTCCTCTTGGACAAGAGTGGGATCGCCGTCCAAGGCTGTGATGGCCTCAGCTGTTTCCTTACCACTTGTCTCTGCACTGTCAAGGTTGTCTCTCATGTCCTTTAATCGACGGATCAGTGCCTGTTTGATCAAGGAAAGGAAAAATGGTAAAACATCAAACAGATGAAAATTTGCAAGGAACGGAACACTGAACTCAACACGATGTACAGTTGAACACAAAATTTTACTCTCTCTTACTAAAGTTAACGTGTCAAGTGATCAGAACAGCGCTTTAAAACTCTTCTTCCTTTTGTAAACACTGTAACGACGTAAAATTCAAAACAAATTTGCGACAATGGGGACGACAGAACTTGGGACCACCATTCAAGGGGGCGACACCACCTGCAATTCAAGGGGGCGACACCACCTGCAATCGAGGCTTGCTAAACATCGATGTTCCTCACGAGTTAAAAAAGTGAGATATCTGAAATTCATTTGTATTGATAATTACGCTTTACTTGCGACTAAACTCCTTTTCTTCCTTTGAAGTAAGAAGAGCTCAACTTTAACTCAAGTGGAGTAATTTAAAGTACTTGCCTTAGTCCTTGCCAGATCCTCTTCGTTCTTTTTTACGTCAGCACTAACTGGTCCTTGTGACGCGAGCTCTGCGCCGACAGTTTCCAGTGTATCTTCTACAGGCTGCACCAGAACGTGATACTTATCCAACATCTGCTTCACGTCCTGTAGATCTTTCTCTTTGGCAGCCAGAGCTGCATCCAATGCGTCATATCGATCTACAGTTTCTTGAGCTTCATTCCCTACAACGTCCCCATCGGCATCCGTCAATTCTACCACAGCTTTCGATTTCTCACTTACGGAGTCTCTCTCTGGTCGGTGTTTGTCGATATCTTCACGAAGCAAAGCTACTTCATCACTGAGTTTCTCCACCAAGTCTTGACTCGCCACAATTGGCTCCAACAATGTCAATTTTCTCTCCGTATCCGCCAACCACGGCTCAAGACTGCTCGCACTCTCGCGGTACGTTTCCGCTTCAGGAAGAGCTGTATCGACACGAGCTGAGTGTTCAGACGCGATTTGTTCGGTTTCATTCCAGCGCCTCTCCGTGTCAGCAAGTTTCGCTTCGAGTTCGTCTTTCTCGGCACCAGGTTCTGCACTTTCCAGAAGATTTTTGCCATTTTTCAAGAGTTGTTCAAAAACAGGTTTTTGTTGTTGGATCTTATCTTGCAGTTCCTGTGATAAACAACTTACAGTAAGCATTCCAAACACTTTTTTACAAGGTCACTTCTTTGGAAAATTACTCCATTCTTACATTTAGTAAATCACGACTTAAAAGCGCGTAAAGTTATATTTCTCTTGAATAGAATTTAGGAAAAGATGGGATATTAAGGAAAAGACTAATAATAGGAAAAGATGGGATATTTAGGAAAAGACTAATAAAACACTGAAGTAAAATCATCTCTGGGAATAAAATCAGAGTGGTACGGTATTACAAAGTTTGTAAGAACTGAGTATCTGACAAAGTTTGGCAAAATGTCTGTTCAAGAAGACCTAAATCGCAAACAAAAATGTAAAGCTTACAGCTACGTTTATACCTCGTCATCGTTTTTCTGTTCTTTCAGCCTGTCATATATGGCGGACACAGGCTTCAGATTGGCGGCAAGTTCTTCCATATCTTGTAGCTTGTCTTTAAACTCACTGAAAGACACGTTGAATTCTTGAGAGCGAATCTGTGCTGCCTGGAGTCTGCCTTCCAGGTCAGTGAGTTTAGCATTGAGGTCTTCAAATGGCGACTCGACTTTGTCAAGTTTGTCTTTAATGGCTGCTACGATTAGCGGTTCATCTTTGTTCTGGTCGGTCAACTTCTCACATAAACCCTGGGCATCTTCAAGAGTTGGTTTCTTCTCCTCCAGTTTCGCTTTCGAATCCTGGAAAACGAAAAACAAACGGTACTATTTAGAACAGATACAAAGAAGAGCTTTCAGGATAATCGAACCACTAATTTCTTACAGAACTGTATGTAATGTTTTGAATTACCCCACACTGGAAGAAAATAGGGAACGTCTTTGCCTCGAACAGTTCAAGAAAATTAAAAGCTCACAGTTGTCATCATTAATTCCACAGAAAAGACTAGACGCACACGGCCGTCAGCTGCGCTCCAGCAATAACTTGACTCTTTTTAAATGTAGGACAAAACGATTTCAAATAAGTTTTTTTCCCCGCAATGACGTCAAAGTTTAATGAATTATCGCAATAGACTTATATCACATTTGTAACAATTTGTTAATAGAATCTTGTGAGCCGGTAACCCAGTCCCCCGGCAAAATTTTTATTTATACAGTCTCATTTAATTTGTAAACATTTTTTGTAATTTCTTGTAAATATGAAGTATTTCATTTTAGTGCCGAATTCATATCTAATAAACCATTACCATTACCACTAGTTAAAGAACAACTCGCAAACAAGAACACAAAAGCCCACCAATTTGCTGTCTCCGTACTTTAAGAAAATAGACAATATTGATGTATTTTGACAAGGGTAATAAGGAAAAGACCTTTCTTGAGATCATAACTTAATTCATCCTAGGACCCGTTTGGCCCCGCTCGCGCAATCCTTTAGAAAACTGAGAGAAGCTGAATGTGTGTAGGGCTGGAAGGGTCGACGCCAGTGAGTCCTTGAAAAATCTGTCCAGCCCCTGACTTGCACGGCTCTGAGTATTTTCCATGAATGTGAATTCATCTGGAACTTCGACTTGAGGGAAAGGTAATTGGAAACACAATGTCTAGTAACCTAGAGTGTGACGAGTCAAGTGAACAGTATTGAGCCGAACTTGTCTTGTGGCCCTCTTCACATGTAAAGAGTGACGATCCGAATCTTTTCAGATTAGAGATAAAAATCGGTATGTGACCATTTACAAGAACGTTTTAACCTTCATCTCCCCGAAGAGATTAATTTGTAACTTCTCCTAGTAATTTCAATGTTATCTTGGGGTGGGATGGGTGGGTAGGTGAGATCGTTACGTGGACAGAAGCGGCAACCAGTGGCGCCTGATAATGCTGACGTCCGATCTCAACCTCAAATACATTGTAAACCTTGGCAATTCAGCCCATGCTGCTATTAAGGTATTGGATAAACCATAAACCATAAACCGTAGAGGTTAGAAGAACAGAACAGACGAACTAATCAGCTCGAGGGCGTTGTATAAAGAAAACACCACGTTCTACTGTCTAATTTACAAGCATATGTATGGCAGTCTTTCGAGAAAATTAATAATTGGATCTTGGGAGTTAAAAGGGTGGAAAGGGTTCTTCCAAGTGATTTATCAAAGTAATTTCTCTTGAATTTTGATAACGATCGCTTGCGTTTCGTACTCACTCGAACAAGCTCCAGCTGTTTTTCTACCGCAGTTGGGTGAGTGCTGACAGGGCCAACTGCCGCGAGCTTCTCACGAATGTCTTGTATGCACCCGTCCAGTTCTTCCACCTTGGTATTGAAATCGTCTGTATCTCTGATCTTACTGGTGAGAGCCTCTTCCTGAGCCTTAAGCTTCTGCTGAAGTTCTCCAAACTTCTGTGAGACGTGTGCTACTTTACTGGTAACGACTGCGTGATCTGGTGACGAGTCATGAACTTGTTGGAGAAGAGTCTTACCCTTGTGACCGACATTTTGTACCTCCGGGGCGTGGCCATCGAGAACAGAACTTAGTTCCTGGAGACGTAAAAAATCCACGAACGTAAATATAAAATTCATGTGCACTTCCCTTGACTGAAAAAACCTCATTATGGTACAAATTTTCATTTTGGTTAAAAGCCCAGAAATTGCCCTTCACAGCAGGTTTAATTGCACGAGTCTTGTTTTTACAAGAAACACACAGGAACTCAGAGATTCACGTTAACCATGAAAGTAACCAAAACCGAACAAAACGCGGTCAAACTCCAGAGATATTGCAACTAGCACAATTCTGTCAATCGCCCTATTAAAACGGAACAAACGTGAACAGTTTACCATAATCTTGGCAAGCTGTTGTGCAGCTGACTCCGTGTCCGTTCCACACACCACGGGTGCATCGACGATGTCACAGGCCTCGCAGAACACGTCCTCCACTTTCTTAACTGTCACGTGATAGTCATGTGACGCTGCTTCCATCGCTGAAAGCTGATCGTCTTTCTCATCAAGGGAAGCTGACAACTTCTCGATCCGCGCAACGTAGTCTTCCACCTCAGCTTCCAGGACAGGGACATCTTTCTCAGCCTGTTCCTTTAGTTCTTCAGCGCTTCCTCCAACCTCTCGAACATCTGACTTTAGTTTGTCTGCCATTCTCTGAATCTGCTTCACAAGTTCTTTTTGTTTAGCAATGTTGTCAATGTCTACAGTAAGAGGTTCAAACTCATCAACCTGTTTTTCGGCATCTGCTAGCAGCACAGCCAAGGAATCTGCATCCTGACGGAATTTCTGTGCCTCCGGTTCGACCTTAACCAGCTTATTTTGACGGTCATCAACTTTTTCTTTCAGATTCTGCCATCTTGACTTCAGTTCCTCCATCTTCTTCTCCATAACTTCCCTCTCCGGCGCATCTTCCAGCGCGTCAACGACACCTTGTCCGTTCTGAACAAGTTTTTCAAACACAGGATCTTGAAGAGCTAATTCTTTTTGTAAGGCTTCATTTTCTTGCCGCTGCATTTGAACAGGTTCATGTAGGGCAGAAATCTGTTCTTGCTTCGCTAGTTCGTCTTCAAATGTGTCCAACTTAGCCATGAATTCATCGAAAGACACCTATAATGCAAGGAAATCGGAAAGAAAAAAAAAAAACTCTGTTAACCAGTGAAAACCCTCTCACTCTTTCCTAAATATAATTCATCGCTTTTATATCACAAAGGCACACTTCTCTCTTAACGATACGAAAGATAAGAAGTGCCTCGCACCATCATCAAATTATGAACAATTCACCAACTTAACTGACAGCACACCGATTTACGAAAGCCTGTCGATTAAGACATTCCTTTCTTTTAACATGCAGGTGTCTAACTAAATACCTGGAATTCTTGAGATCGAAGCAAAGCATTCTGTAGTTTGACTTGACGTTCAGCGAGTTTACGAAGAATCAAGTCAAAAGGAGAAACGATTTTGTTCAGTTCACCCCGAACATCGCGAACCACTTGGGGATCTTCGTTGTTGTCTGCGATAATTTCTTTCCCTGTGTCTTCCAAAGCGTCCAGAAGAGCTTTATTTTTCGCTATGTCATCCCTCAACGCCTACAAAGAGTAGGTGAAAGATTAATTATTGGGTACCTAGGTCAACCCACGAAGAGATCTTAAAACGAAGACTCGAAGCAAAACCTTATATCATAATCAACATTACATAAAATCGGCTTGGATACTCTCCAAGAATCAATTAAAAATAACGTCTGCGCGGTGTGGTGTGTTCGATGGCGTAATGAGAAAAATGAATCGGTAATAAAATGAGCCATGGATCATCATCTTCGATCTCCTTACTAGAGAATAGATGAGAATTAAATCAAAATCGAGACGGCTAAAACATTTCTCCAATCAATCCTCCTAAAAAAACAGTTGAAAAAAACCAAACATCTTTCACACAAATCACACAACATAACAAGAAAAACACCACCGACCTCTGCCTGTTGAAGCTGTTGCTTGACCACTTCCGGATCGCTACTGATTGGTTCCTGAGCTCCAACGGCTTCCTCCACCTTGGGTAACCACTCCTCTAAGTTGCGCAGAGCATCCTGGAACTTCAAGGCCTTCTCAGTTTCTTTCTCGACTTGTTCTTTTTCATTGTTCAAACTCTCCAGTAGGTCCTTGTATCTCTGACAAACTGCTTCAACTTCATGGTTAACACGTGGAACTTCAGACGATTTAGGATCCATAGCTGATGTAAATTTGTCTCCCGCCTCCTTCAAATCGTTGACGTCGGGTTCGTGCGCTCGAAGCGACGATAAGAGATCCTCCACAGCCTTTAGTTGGTCTTTACCTTTGTCTACATTTACACCTGTGGAATCACGCGATGCAAGCGACTTCTCGGTGCTCTCCAAGAGTTCTTCGACAGGTGTTAAAACCTGGCTGTATTTGACTAACGCTTCCTTCAATTTTGTCAAACTGTCTTCTATTCTGGGCACCTCAGAAGACAGATTATCGAAGCGTTTTCGCACATCTTGTTCCTCTCCCTCAATCACGAACTTATCCGCACTGCAACTATTGGACAAAGATGAAGAAGTGTCTTCCATTGCCTCGACAATCGGTTGATGCTCAGCAATCTCCTTGGTCAAATCAGTTAGCGCCTGCAGTTGTTTGTCGATTGATCTCTCATCACAAGCATCTCTATCAATGGCCTGAAGTCGTTTTTCAGCATCGCTCAGCCATGGTTTTATGTCCTGAATCTCACCTTGAAAGTCCTTTGCAAGCGGCAGCACTTGATCAAGCTGTTGCTGCCGATCAGCAGTTTGTCTTTTGACTGAATCCTGACGTTGTGTCAGTTCATTCAATTTATCCTCCAAAGCGTCCCGGTCTGGCCCGGGCTCAGATGTCTCTAGGATATTTTTTCCAGCCCGCACAAGCTGCTCAAACAGCGGCTCTTGTTGCTGAATGGTGTCATTAACGGTCTATAAAAATCATGTCAGAAAAAGCAAGATGTTATTCTATCGAGCTTTTGACTCTCGGTCGCAACTTCCTCGGGTTACAATAACGATACGCTATAGCGCACTAAGTAAAGAAGGATACCCAAAAAATACTAGGTGAGCGCAATTCTGGCCTCTCTAAAAAGGAGCATTCACACTATCACGCTAAAACATAATACCTAGGTGTAGAAGGAAAAACAAACTGGCAAACCAATTTCTGACTTGCAAACCTATTGAACAGGGACGCATGAGGAGGATCAAGTGTCAAGGACGAAATATGCTGATGTACAGCTGTAATAGATTTGTGAAGGATTTTTCACCTAAGAAATCGCTGAAATTGGGGAAATTGTGCTTCTCCATTATTTTCCTGACAAGAGAAAGTTTTAATCTTCCTTATCTGATGCTTATAGCCGACAGTTTTTCGTTCTAAAACTTCCTGATGGGTTAAAGCGTAGAATGTTACGAGGAGGTAGAAAAGTAGACACTGTTTCTTAGCTCACCTTTTGCTGTTGGTTCTGGTCTTTAACCGTGCCGTACACTCCAGACACGGGGGCCTGGAGAGCAATCTGTTCTTCAACTCGACTCAGTTTCTCCAAGAACTCGGCGAAAGAAACGTGAAACTCCTGACTTTGCAGAAGAACGTGTTGCAGCCGACCAAGGCGCTGATCAGCTCGAGCTGACAGCTTGTCCAATGCAGTGCGCACTTTGTAAAGTTTGCTGTAAACGTCGGCGACAACTGCTGGATCCTCTTGGCTCCGTTCGATTAGTTTCTGTCCAGCGTTCTCCGCTGTCTGAAAGAGTGCTCTGTGTTTAGCGATGTCGTCTTTCAGAATCTAAACCAAAAAAGAAACAAGTTTAGAACTTGTTCAAAGGACTCGTATATATTTTTGTGAGTTTATTTGTCTTTGTATGAGCGCTTTTCGATAGAGTATCGTAAAAAACAAAGCCAACGAAATCCCAACGACCAATCAGAAGAAAGGAAAATACCACTGAGAGCCAATGAGAACTCAAAGTTAAACCGACCAAACTGCCTAAAGCGCGGGAAAACTCGAGCGATCAAGTCGTGATTGGTTTATTTTTGCACTTGATTGATTCTGAAAGTGGCGCAAGTTTTCTGGACCAACCAAAGCGAGTAAAGCAAAAACAAAGTAATCCCAGATTACTCTCGAAAATTCAGAATCTTTAACTTGCAAAAGTTAAAGATTCTGAAACGGTGAGTATCTGACGCTCTGATATACCAAGTACTGAGCTAGCTTTTACAACAAGACAAATAGCAGCAACCAGATTGTGCAACCGCTTTACAACTCGCCAGCTAGAAAGGTCATGCCATGGAGTCATGCCATGGAGTTTTTTTGCTCATTTCGATTCTCAGTACACGAAACTTGGAAAATATTGTCCAAACAACGAAACAAATAGCAGTAACTAGTTCAGTCATTTAGCCCTTTGCCGGCTGAAAGGGTTAAGCTCTGCTTATATTCGATATTCGACCTCCTAATGACACTAAGCCGTATTTTGTCAAAAGAAAACTCGGACTCGATCACGAGATTGGTCACCGAGCTGAAAACAAATCAATTAAGTTGGAAGCAACTTAAACAAAAGACTAATTAATTTTCTGAAATCATTTTGAAAATCGAAAATGGGCCCAAGTCGGTAAGTGTGCTATTCTGAAACGTCATGAACTGCGGAATAAAATCAGAAAGCCGATACAAAATTTCTGCTCACGTTTCACGTCTTCTTACGCAATTAAACACACACTCAAAGATGTTTCCGGAATCAAGCGGCAAAAATATTAACGCTGACTTCCGGATCAGTTTTTTCTCCACGTTTCAACGTCCTTCATCTCACCAACAAAACATAACTCAACCGTTTCATAAACAAACAGTGGAGCATGTTTTGAGATTATCAACCCAGGTATATTAATAAAAGAGCTGTGGGAGCAATTTCTGGTTTAAAAGAACGATAAATGTGACATGTAAAGATGAAACAATTTTTAGTGTAATAGAAAAATCTGGGGCTCGGATTTTTCTATTACGATAAATGTGACGGTGTGTAAAAAAAAAAAAAAAAAAAAAACTGACGAAAACGTAACGCAAGGCATCAGTGTGAAACACGCAAGACGCCAAGTTAAATATGCCCGAAACATCGCAGCCACAAAAGAGGTTTTGACATTTCGAAGTGTTTATGGCGGGAAATGAAAAAGCTTCACAGATGAATACACTTCGCATAGCGCGCTTTTACTGATCACATTCCGACACGTGAACCTGCAATATCTATAGCACCCACTGTCGATTAGCTAGGATAAACTCAGCGAAAAGGTAACGATTTAGGCGATTGGCGAATAGATAGGTTCGATCGCTCTTATCCTCAACCTGAACGAATTGATCAAGTGATAATTACCAAAATAAAGTCTTCATGTATTGATCCAAGACCAGGGACGATATTCGAAGGAAGGACAAGAACTTCTCCACAAACCCTTCTCGATCTCCTTCCGTTGGATTTCTGTTGTCTTAAGCCGCTTTCCTTCATATTTAAGCCCTGTGCCTTTGAGCGCTCAACAAGATCGTTATGAATCTATTTGGCACGAATTCGCTTCGGTTGAAACACAACAACCCTTCCAATTGTTAGCGGTTTAAATTATTAATGTGATGCAGTCCCTCGACGTCTTTTTATGTCGGGTGAAAAAAACAATGAAATACCTGTCACGGTATTAAATTGTTACCGGTGCCAAAGGGAATTAAGTCTCAAAGGATGTTGACGATATCAAGCATACAACGAGGACCATTAATCCAGTGTGTCGTGAAAATAAGACCGCACCGAAGTTTCGTAACGCCACTTGTGTTGTGAATAATATTCTCCGGTGCGAAACACCGTGACTGTTCGAGAACCAATCATGAAAACATTTTTGTCTGATAAAGATCGAGAGAGGGTTGAGATATCTAATTACACGCTGAAATGACTCATCAACAATGTTCGTAATTTGCATGACGCATGGACTCCCAAGACATTTTAACGAAGACTTAATTTAACAAACTAGACACAAATCTGAACGTACTCTGACACCCGTAATAGTAAAGTCGAGATGCAGTCATATGATTTTCACACTTAATTCACGTGCTAAAAGCATATGTAAGTAGAATTTGCCATATGAAAGGCATGTGAAAAATTTCATCTATTCCATACAGTGTTTTCCGGAGTTTTTAGTCTAGTTTATGAGAAACTTGGACTCGAGCATGCGCTTTAGAGCCATGACGGCGATTTATGAGTGAACACCAACCCCGAACCCCTTGGGCCTCCTGTGGAGCGTCTGAGTAACAAGCTCATCACTTATCCCTTTTAACAAAATGTTTACAACCAAAAGGCTAATCGAAGACTGCAAACATTAGTTTTACTTCATTTTCATTTTCTTAAGAATAAAGGCTTAATTTGAACATACCCAAACCTCAAGAGTGAACATCTTTTTCGCACACCACCAACAAGTCTAGGCACTCAGAGCTACGGATACATTGATAATACTTTCTGCCGACTATTAAAAAGCGAATAACGTGTAACTAATCTCAAGAGAAGAGTTACGGAGGTTTAATGACCAAATGTTTGTAGCGGTACTTCATACTTTGACAACAAATGAACACTCAGTCCAGACGTCTTAACAACCCCCCACCCCCTTAAAATATTTCAACCAACCTGTGCTTCCTCCAGCTGTTTTCTAACCGTCTCAGGATCTGTGCTGATTGGTTGTTGAGCAGAAACACGCTCCTCTGCTTCAGGTAACCAGGCTTCTATGTCGGCGAGTGATCCCTGGAAGACGCGCGCGTGTTTCACGTCCTCCTCGAGGTTAATTTTGCGCGCGTTCAGCTTTTCGATAAGTTCTTTCTGTTTCTGGTCCGCCTGTGACACTTCAGCCTTTACTTGAGCTGCGTGAGGCGTCTTTTCGTCAACTTGCTGCATCAAGAGTGACAGGTTGTCATTCACTTCATTGAGTTCAGGCTCCTGCTCTTCAAGGGCTGAAAGCAAAGCCTGAAGACCGAAGGACAAATAAATCCAATTCAGTTCGCAGAATTCTTCCTGAGCAGACGCTTTCTCTGTTTTCTGTCTCTCGACAAAGAGCCGAAAAAGAAATCTATTGAACAAAGCCTTGGTTGCTTTTTACAAACAGAAAAATATCTTTCAGAAGAGAAATTTCTTTCTCAATTGCCTGATCTTTCACTTGGTCAGGTGAAGAGTGAATATAACAGTAGTTAAATGGGAGGAGTGTAGGGGTAACTAGATAGGAAGCTAAATATTGTTAACGGAGTTACAAGGAAATGTGTACTAGGTAGAAGGAGAAATAAATAAGATATGGCGAATTAAGAAGAAAAGTCAAAATATATCAACGCTTGTAAAGTAAACTTATCAATTCATCAAACATTCTGGGACTGATTAAAAATGGTAATCAAGTTTGAAATAACCCTCAAAATGTAAACTGCCGAATAATTGACAATTTCGCGAGGTTCAATTCACAACTATAATAGGATTCAGAGAGATTTTAGCCCATGTTTCACAGATGGATACTATGAATGTTTAACGAATCAAGCCTCATTTACCTCAATTTTCCTGAGCTCTTCTTCTCCTTTCTCAGCGTCAGTGAGGTTGGCAAGCGGCGCATCAACTAATGCTTCTGCCTCGTCCAGTCTCTCCTCAATCGGCTGAAGCTGATTGGTCAGTTGTTCAAGCAAGCTAGCCACGCTATCCAAATGCTGTTGTCGAACTGTCAGATTCGCTGTTAACACCTGCCATCTCTTGTTGGCATCCTTGCATTCTGCATGGACAACCTGAATGTCATCGCACAGGTCTCCCAGCTCGCGAGCGGAATCGTTAACAGCGTCGACCTCAGGCTTGTGTTCCTCGAGTTGCTGTACCAGAGTAGCCAGGGTCTTCCTCTCTTTGGCGATACTCTTCTCGTCGCAGGAAACCGGCTCAAGAGAATCGACCCAGGTTTCAGAAGCACTCATCCAGGGAAGAACCGATTGCAGTGAGTCATAATAAGATTTTGCTACAACTATGACTTCATCAATTTTTGATTTCCGATCATCAACCTTCCCTTTCACAGCATTCCAGCGAGAGGTAAGATCATTCAATTTCTCCTTGAGTTTATCTTTCTCTTCTCCCGGCTCAAGACTCGCCAAAACGTCTTCACCATTTCTAGAAATTCTTTCGTACACAGGCTCAAGCTGTCTTACATCGGCAACAGCGTGTTCAATATCTTCACTCTGCTCGCGTAACACGTCATACTGAGAAGACACGGGTCCCATTTTGGCCTCATCATCTTCCAACTTTGCCAGCTTTTCAGCAAAATCATCCATTGTTTCTTGGAATTCTTGCGACTGTAAAACGGCCTCTTGCAGTTTCTTTTGTTGATCATCAACTTTGGCCGAGAGCAGGTCTAGCGTGGTTTTTGCTTTATACACTCTGCTATTGACTTCCATTACAATTGCCGGTTCATTTTCACAGCATTCCACCAAGCGCTGCCCAGCATCATCCGCGGACTCGAGGACGTACTTCTGCTTCACAATGTCTTCCTGAATTTTCTCAATTTCACCCAACTGGCTCTTCACAACAGTCGGATTAGTTCTTGTAACATGGATGGTCTCGATCACGATGGTTTTCTCTTCAGTCCAAGTTATCAAAACTTCATATTTTTCCGTAAACTCTATTATCAACACAATGATCTTCTCTAGCTGTGTTTTGCGTTCTCTGCCTCGAACCAGAGCTGTTGTGTACGAGTCTCCTACCTTACTTAACTGCTGCTTCAACATCACGGCATCGACGGAATCAGGATTCATTCCTTGAAGTAACTTCTCTCCAAGTTCTTGCATCTCTTTGTGACGGGGTTCATACTGTTCCAAATCATCCACGACTTGTTGAATTTTTGCCAGTTCTTCCTTGCTCCTACTGACATCAAGATCGGTCGGTGGCTGGCTTTCAAGCGATGTTTCAGCCTTTTGCACAACTTCTTCAACAGCTCCCAAGGCATCGCGATATTTATCCACAGTATCCTTGGCGGTTTCTAGGTCAGTTTCCTTCGTCTCTATGTCTTTGAAAAGTTCCTCCCAGCGTCGATTCAAGTCCTTAATTTGCACCTCTACAAAATAGCTGTTATCTTTACATTTGTCCTTTAGTGAGTCAGCAGTGTTATTTAGTAATTGGTGGTCTGCTCGATGACTCTCTACAGCTTCTTTAAGATCCTCAAACGCTTTTTGTTGTTGACTCAGTTGTTCTGGACTTACTGAGTCGGTGTTGACCGCAGCAAGTTTCCTCTCCGTCTCAGAAAGCCAAGAGTCAAACGCTTGAGCTCCGCTGTGGAACGACTTCGCATCGGGAATCACAGAAGAAATCTCTTCCTCACGTTTCGTGGCTTTGCTTTTAGCATCTTTCCATTTCTCTTTCAGATCGTCCAACTTCTTCCGCACAGCGTCTCGGTCCTTTCCAGGATCCGAAGTCTCTAAAACCTTATCCCCGACAGCTAAAAGTTTATCCAAAACTGGCTGCATCTGAGCAATGGTGTCACTGAACTCTTCCGTTTCGTCCTTTTGGCGTCTTGTTGTTGGATAATCCGGAGAAATTGGCTCTTGGCTTTGAAGGATGTCGTCGAGGGTCCCTAAACGAGCAATAAAATCGTCGTATACTTCTTGGAATTCTTGAGATTGCATCATGGCATCGTGCAAACGAAGACTTCTCTGTTCTACCTTGGCATTGAGTTTATCGAGTGGTTGGCGAGCTTTTTCCATGTTGTTTTGAATGTCTGCAACAGCGTCAGGATTCTGCATGCTGTCCTCGATCAACCGCTGACCCGTCTCTTCAACAACGCAAAGGCGCACCAGATATCTCTTCACCTCTTCATGCAGGGCTTCGGTCTCTCTGATTTGCTCCTTGAGATTTTCCGGTTCTGAACTTACTGGTTCTAGGGCTTCAACAGTTTCAATAGTTTCTGGCAGCCACTGTTCTATTTCTGCTAGTGTTGAATTGAACCGCATTGTATCCTCAAGCGCTTTCTCCAGTTCCTTTTGTCTTTCGCTGAGTCTGGCAGGCAAGTCTTTTGATTTGCCGTTAGTGCTTACAAGTTGTTCCTTTACACTCAGTGTAGATGGTGCGTCGTCTTCAGCTTGTTGGAGAAGGTGCTGACCAGACTGATTCAGCTGTTTGATGTCTCCTTTCCTTTCATCTAGAGTAGATACCAGGGCCTTTATCTGCTCCAGTTCTTGTCGGATTTTGTCAGCGTCAGTTCCCGCAGGCTCATGGGAAGCCAAAGCATCTTCTGCTTGCGTAAAAGCCTCTTGTACAGGTTGCAAGGCACTCTGGTACTTCTCAAACGCCTCTTTAGCTTCTTCAACCTTGACTTTTTTCTCCAGTACCGTCGTCTGTAATGTATCCCAGCGGCTCTTAAGCTCGTTGAAATCTGCTTTGATTACATCACCATCCGCTTGACACACATTCGTAAGAGAGCTAGCGGACTCGTTCAACTCATCGAAGTCGAACTTATGCGACTCTATTTCAGAAGAAAGTCCATCAAGTTGTGCAAGGCTTTCATCCAATTCGTTCTCGTCACATGATACAGGATGGATCTTGCTTACTTTCTTCTCCGCATCCTGAAGCCAATCCCTGAAGGTCGTCGCCCTTTGGTCATACTTCTGAGAAGCTTCATGAACCACCTGAACACGCTTCTGCATGTCAGCTGTTTTCTCCTTGACCTCGTTCCACCGCGTTTCCATCTGCTCGAGTTTTTCTTTCTGTGCGTTCTTCTCTTCACCTGCTTCCATTCTTTCCAACATGCCATGCCCATCTTCCAAGATTTTATCGAACACAGGTTGCTTCCTCATGATGTTGTCGCTGACACTTCGCTGGATGTGTTCTTTTTGTTGGCTCACGATTTCCAGGATGGCAGAAATTGGCCTGAACTTGCTCACTTCATCTTCCATCTCTTCAAGTTTGGTAACGAACTCATCCAACATCACATCATAGACCTGAATCTGAAGCAGGATGTTCTGTAAAATAGCATGGCGTTGTTCGATCCTGGCATCCAAGCGATCCAACTGAACACGAACCTTAGTTAGTTTCCCTTGTACATCAGCTACAACCAAAGGATTGTCACCACTGTTGTCTATAATCACCTTACCGAGGTCATTTGTACGATCCAATGCGGCACGTTGCTTGGCTATCTCGTTTTGCAAACTCTGTTATAACAAAATAAACGTTCAGAAAAAAGGTTCGGCTTAACTGAAGATGGCTTTGAACGCAGTTTTGTTAAACGGCTAAACCTTGTTTAAATGACCGACCCTCAAGTTAGTACCAAGTTATTCTATGTCCCCTGATTACTAAATCTCTGTCTAATCACAGAGTACATGGCGTTCAGTCCATTGCCTTATTCTAAAAACACTCCTTTTACCACTTACCTCAGTCTGTTCCAGTCGTTTGTGCACAACCTTCGGATTGGTACTAATTGGCTCTTGCATGGCTGTGCTCTTCGAGACTTCCGTGACCCACAGCTCCAGCTCTCTGATTTGCTGTTGGAATACTGAACTATCCTGGATGATTCTCTCCAGCTGCGCCTGTTGTACTGTAAGCTGTTTCTTGAGGTCAGCGTACCTCTCTGGGATTTCTCTAACTTCCTGTTTCAGCGTTGAGACCTCTGGAGAGGCAGAATCTGCGTTAAGAACCAGATTCTGGCCGACTTTCTGTGCCTGTTTCATGTCAGCTTCACGAGTGGCCATCAAGTTAAGCAAAGCCTGTAAACAGTTTGGTCATAAGACCAAATTCAAAATCATTACAACGACCAACCGATAAGGGAACACAAAAGAAAAGAACCTATGAAAACTTAACGTAGTTAGATGTATTAGATCCAAATCTAATGCCCTGCAGTTGATAGATAAAAAAAGTGGCACGAGATTTCCACGCCTATCAATCGTTGATCACAAATCAAAAGTTCATCCAGACACACTTTCAGAACTTAACCGATTTTAACATGGGTAGAATGGTACATGCCGGTTGTTTGAATCACGCTGAAGATCACACGTCAAGCTATCAGGCTGTAATTCCGATCCTCAAGCCTCAGTGCTACGAGCTGCGAATTTCACAGGCTTGTAAAAGACGAGTGGTTTAGCGCACTCTGTAATGTTTTCCAAAAAGAGTAGATAACGTCCACTTAACTAATCGTCCACGAGACACGGAAATCCCTTTAATTTTTTATTTTGAAAAACAAAAACTTACCTTCGTGTTGTTGAGTTCTTGTTTAGCTCTTTCGGTGTTCGACCCAATTGCCTCCGCCGGTACAATAGCTTCTTCTGCCCATGCGTAGAGAGCACGCACGGGTCTCTGGGCCTTCTGATACTCCGCTACAATGTCCTTGACATTGGTGATTTGATCTAACCTATCCTTAAGGCGGAAAGAAGCGCTTTCCCACATCTTGATTACGTACTGCAATTGCGCCTCGACAACATACACATCATCTGGCTGGCGTTTGATCACATCTGTGGAAATCTCTTTTACGACCTCAAATTCTGGCTTGTGCAATTCAAAATCTTTGTTAAGAGCTTCTACCTGTTCGAGCTGTTTAGCTATCATCTTCGAGTCACACGAAACAGGGCTCTGTGATGAGATCTTGCCATCAAGGTCTTTCAGCCACGCGACAAAGTCCTCCATGTTATCGTGGTATTCATGCAGAATTGGGGCACGCTCTTCAATTTCTGTTTCTCTATCACTGACTTTATCTTTGACGTCACCCCACTTAGCCTTCATATCCTCGAATCTTGTTTGTAATGCATCGCGGTCTGGGCTGGGCTCGGCATTCTCCAACACATTTTCCACGCGGTAAATTAGCTCGTTAGCGAGCTCATCTAAATCTTTGACGTCATCTTTCATGATCTGTAAAAGAAATTCACTTTAAACAACTAACTTCAAACAAAACTGTCGATAAGTAACAAGGCCTTAACCCTTTAATTCCCAGAAGTGATTAACGTTCACTCTCTCACTATAATGTCCATTAAATACCAACAAAAATGTAATGATAAATACTGAAAATTATCTGGTAAAAATTGTTATCTTGATCTAACACCAAATTCTCGTAACTAATTTACAAGGAAATGGGTAGAGGCTTGAAGAAAGAATTGACTATCAGAACTTGGAAGTTCAAAGAATAAAAGTTTCACTTCCTAACAATGTTTTCATCCTTGCCTTTCTTCATGCTCACATATCTGAATTTTTTGCTAATAGTAACACCGCAAAACCTAATTTAAATTTCATTCGAGGTCAAGGAACTCAAATGTGCTATGATATAGAAGAAAGCTAACCAGATTGGGAAAGGGGAACAAGTATATTTTGTGGCATCGTGTGCTGGGAAATCTTAACAATGGTTAGATTTATAAATGGTATGCTAGTGATCAACATCGCTTTAATGTAAAGCTTATTTTATGTTTTTGTAGCACACATTTATTCCGACTATGGAAGTAGAGAGAATTTGCCCGATCTGTACCTCAAACTGGCGTTCTTGCTCCTTCAGTGTATCACGAACCACAGAGATTGGTCTCATACCAGCGAGCTGCTCTTCAATCCTACCCAAATCGTCGACAAACTCAGCGAAGGTTACCTCAACACTTTGACTCGCGATGACTGCGCTCTGCAGGCGAGAATGTCTCTGATCAATATGAGCGTTGAGGCGATCCATCTTGGCTTGGCATCCGCTTAGAATGGTCACCACATCAATTACCATGTCTTCGTCTTCTTTACTATGTTCCATCATCCACTCTCCTTCTGTTTGCGCACTCTTCAGGAGATAGGTCTTGTCTTGTAATTCGCGCTGCAGTGTCTCCGCTTCAGTCAACTGCTTTTTCAGTTTCTCCGGTTCGGTGCTGACTGGTTCTAGTTCTTCAACGGTCACACTGAAGGTCTCAAACCACTTTTCTAGCTGTTTGATGTTTACCTTGAAAGACACAAGGTGCTGATTGTGCTTCTCCAGCTGCGCCCGTCTTCGCCGCAAATGATCTCTTGTGACATTGAATCGTGTGTACAAAGTATCTACTTGGTTTCTGATGATGGCTGCATCTGGAGCATCATCTTCCAAGTGGTCTAACAGCTCCATTCCTACACTTTGAACCATTTCCAGCTCTTCCTCTTGATCAGCGAAAGCATCTAGTAACTCCTGTATCAAGGCTAGTTCCTCGGCAATTTTGTCGGCGTCCATTAAAGGTGTTTTGTAGGCCGAAACAACCACACCCTGCACAACTAGCTCCTCCACAGCGTGTCTATGGAAGTTGAAATTTTCTAAGAGTTGTTTGATCTTCTCCAGATTATTCGATTTCTCTCTGAGGGTGCCTTGAAGCGCAGCATACCGATTTCGTACGTCTTGCACTTGTGCATTCACGATGGTGGCGTCTGCTGGGTCGAATTCCAATAACGAGCGCGCGATATGATCTAATTCGCCGAGAGAGCTCTCTTTTTCTTGAAGATCGCTCTCCATCTCTTTAAGCAACTCTTCGTACTTTTGCGGACCCTTTCTATCGCATGGAACATACCTCAGCAGAGCTGTATTCTTTTCAGCAGTAACCAACCAGGACAAGAAGCTCTGCAAGGTCTCTCCATAATCCTGCGCCGCAGGATCTATCCGATCTAACAGAGTCTTACGGTCAGTGCTGTTCTTTTGAACATTGTCCCATCTGCTTTGAATCTGCGCCATTCTTTGCTCTACTCTTTCACGCTCTTTACCAGGTTCCGTCGCTTGAAGGACATCATCTGCAGACTTCCTTATAGCGGCCAAAACAGGCTCATGTTGCAGTACGTCTTCATTGACAGGCTGTTATAAAAGACAAACAATACCATGTTAAGTAACGTAAAATCAACCAGACACATCAGATGGTTTTGAATCGTGAGTCAAGTCTACTCCTTTTTCGTCCTTGGACGGACCCAGATGCTCAGATCCTAGAGCAAATATCAGCGCTGAAAGGAGCAGGGATCTACCAGCTCTCTATATGAGGAATATAACGTGCTAAATTGATCTTCAGTTCCATTACAACAAAGATGATGGCGAAAGTATAAAGCAGTCGATCAACTATGAATTACATTTTGAGTTGGCTAAGGCTCAAAATCTTACCACGTGATCCTTTTTCAGTTCCCGGATGGAGTCTGTGTCTGACGTCACGGGAGGTTGAGACGCAAGCCTGTCTTCCACACTATTAAGCCAGATGAGGAAGTCATTCGAAGCAGCCTTGAACTCCTTGGATTGCATTAGCGCGCACTTCAAAGCATTTTGCCTTTCGTTATTAACAGCCACGAGCTCGTCTATCGCTTCTTTAGAAACTCTCACTCTGGCTTTCATTTCCTCCTCCGCCACAGGTTCTAGGTTACAATTTCCAGCCAGCCTATCAGCGGCTTCCTGAGCGCTGTCGAGTGAGACCCGCTCGTCAACAAGAGAAGTCTGTAGCTGCTCAGATCGTTCAAGTTGCTCTTGGACCACCTCTGGTTCGCTGCTAACGGGTGGCAGGTTGGCAACCTCTTCTTTAACCTTCGGAATGAACCTTTCAGCATGTTTAGTGTTTGTCACGTAGATAGCAATATAATGTCCAACTCTCTCCATTAAGTCTTCCCGTTCGCGTAACTTGGTTTCAAGGGTGTTGTACTTTTGACGCACGACCGCCACGTTTTCCTGCCATTCGGGTGAGCCAGTCTTTTCTGTCAGAGCTTTTCCGTACTTTTCAAGATCTTTCAAATCTGGTCGTCTGTTGTTCAGGAGCACTATAGATTTCTAGAACCAAAACATACAAAAAGAGTCAAACACTTAACCCAGAGGTGGTCAGAAAATAACGTCTATTGTTAGCCTATCAGTCATTCTACATGAACAGAAACTCGCATCGATTTGAAGCAGTAAGGAACTCTTGTATAAAATTTCACTTTTCATTGACGCAAAAAATTGCCGGGCTTATGGCTGACACTTAAGCCCTGACCACTGACACTGTATTGCCTTCTTCAAAATTCAGAGTAACTCTCTTTCAACGGCTGTAGCTGGGTACAGTTGACAGGTTAGGTATTACAAACAACGTCGCGTTATTCCGTGCAAGGGGAGAAGGAATACCTTTTAGAGAGTTTTCCACACTGTTCAAGTGGCGTGGCAGAGATACTAAGTTCACGAGAGATTTCGAACACCAATTCTTTGATGAATCAATACTACCCTCAGCGTTTTATCTATTCCTTTAAAATGGTATCCGTCAAATCCCAAATTGTTGATCAACAAGCTGTGATCTTTCTCAGTTTAAAATGACAATACTATGGCCTCTTAAGCATCTTTTGCCTGTCGGGTCAAATGCTAGTTCGGTAACCGCGGTTTTCTACCAAAGGATTATTACGCAAGCCGCATGCAAAGATTTAACTTTTTGGTAAGCATCGAAGAATCTATAGGAGAGTTTCAGAGCCACTTTAGATCATCGCGCAATTAAGGTAGCTCTGAATCTACGGTGCAGATTTTTCAAACTTTGCTAGGAAGGAATCTGTCTGAAACTAACAAAATATTCCACCTGAAGATCCACTATCTTATTTCTTACCTTAACTTCTACGAGGTCTTGCTTAGCTCTATTATGATCCAAGACCATGACATACTTAACAACCACAATCTGCTCGACCTCTATGCGGGTCTTCTCCAAGACATGTAGCACCAGCTGATATCGATGGACATCTTCTTGCACGTTCTCTAAAGTCTGGAGGCGTTTGCTAACAGTGGCGCCCAATTCATTCCATCGCTTATCGACGAACGCGATCTCCTCTTCCAAAACAGACAAATCAGCTGTCACCTCCTTGTCACTACAGATGTCTGTGTGGCAAGTGGACGTTTCTGTGAATGTCTGATGTTCTGGCTTGTGTAGCAGAATTTCATGTTGTAAAGTCTGTCGAAAATGAAACATATGTACAAATCAAATGGAAGTTCTGAATGACTTGTGCATGAAACTCAAATCAAGGACCATACCAGCCCAACATTTAGTCTGATAAGTGTGTTTAATCTCCAGTCTGCTGAATAAAGTTAATTTCTTCTGGTATACATAAAAATAAGAAACACTTAAAGTGCCTATGACATGATTTTTTTTTTCTCTGTTTTTCTTAGCTCGATGTATATAAAAAAAAACGAATTTAACCTTTAATCCGAGTGGAAATGTCTTCAAACCCCTTCTTTTTAGTTCAAAACATACGCTATCTGCGAACGAAATTGTCCCCTCTTCCGCGCGGCCAAAATGTCACGTGATTTTCTTTCGTGACGTCAAGTTGTGTACAGCCATCGAAACCAACATGGATGACAGTGCGGCAAAAAGAGTGATTCTATAATCTATAGAATCAGCAGAGTGACAATCGCTCAAATGAATAACTGACTCGCCTCTCACCTCCACACGTTCCGCAACTTGGTGTTTTGTGTACACAAAATTACGTCACGAAGGCCGTGAACTAGGTCCCAGACCCCGAGACGATTTTTACTACAGTATAGTACTTTTAGAGCGCAAAAATTCAGGTTTGAAAACGTCTCCGCCGGATTGAAGGTTAGAATCGTTTTTTATATGCATCAAGCCAAGAAGAACCGAGAAAAAAAATTCATGTCACAGGCACTTTAACAGATGAGGTGTAGTAACGCATAAAACATTCTCGTTCAAACTTACTTCAACAGTAGATTGAAAGTTCAACGATTATGTCGCCTGTATCATTACTTGACCTCAAATATTTTGATAGAAATAAGATAAGTGAAAACCCTATTAAGCCGAAAACACTCGGCGATGTTAACGTGCGAAATCATGGATATCACAGCAAATAATCCCCCATTGAATAAAAAAACAACAGCTGTGTATTGAACAATCAGATTCCAAGATCTGGCACACAATTCTCCTTTCTAGCTGCTATACATTTCCTAGAAATGTGCTTCAGAAAATCGGGCAATGCTTCGAAAAACAAAACCCCTTTGATAAGTTAGTCTAAAATCATTACATCTTTAAGTACGTTGCAGATAAATAAAATTTTAAGAAGAACAAACATGTCGATCACAGCGTTAAGTAGCTTGAAGTATTCAGTTAAAAAAAAAAAAACAAACAGACTAGCCTCTAACAGCTCAATTTGTTGCGTAGTGCTCTCTTCATCTTCCGGGATCTTTTCGCAACTTTTCAAACGCTCTTCCGATTCTGCAAGCCAGTTTGTGAAGGGCTCAGAGACGTTCACATATTTGCTCGCAGAAGGTTCCACGTTCTCCAGCTTCATATTTCGTTGGCTGATATTATCAGAGAGTTGATTCCAGCGAGTATCAAGATCTTGGAGCTTCTGTTCCAAATTGTCTTTCTCACGTCCAGGTCTCACACTGTCCAGCATTGCTCTTCCTTTTTCCATGACGTGTTCGTGAACTGGCTTGTGCTGTTCGACATCTTTTTCGAGCACCTTAAGAGATAAAAGGAAAGGAATCCATGCTTCTATAAGACCTGTTACACAACAGAGCACGTTAATCTCCCGTGAAACATGGGGGCTACTGTTACTTTTATTAAGCTTTATCATTTTGTCTCTTATCTTTGAAATGAAAAATAACATTCTTTTTTGCTTACAAACAAGCGTAAAGACCCCGTGGAGTAACTAAGACAACTACAAAAACCAATGGACAAAGCATGACAGAGGAATGAGCTCAAATTACATACCTGCAGCTTGTCTTGTTGGTCGACGATGACTTTGTGTCTGGCTGACACTGGTCCTTGAAGGTTCAAAAGGTTCTCAGCGGCCGAGAGCCAGCCGCCGAACCCATCCAAGGAATCTTTAAGTTCTTGACTTTGCAGCAGCGCCGTCTGAAACTCAGTCTGTCGTGCGTTAAGGAGCGAAATAAGGTCGTTCATCGGTGGCTCCACTTTCTGTAACTGATCGTCCAGATCTTTGTTGATGGAAGGGTCTTCACCACTAAGCTCTTTGATTTTGTCCGCTAAGCCCTTAGCATTGTCTAGCGAAGTTACATTCGCTTGCACCTCATCTCTCACATTCTGTAAATACCACAAAATAAAGAAATGTTTTCCGCTCCTGTTCGTTACTTACACGTGCTTTCCTTAAATTTGTTTTCCTGGCCGCGGACACAGATCATTGCGGTTCTGTTCTTTCCCTCTAAAGATTTAAAAGCTTTCCTTAATCATACATTTCTTGGTTGGCCAATCTTGCGAGATTATTTTTATATCAAGGCAATCTCCGTTTGCAAAACATTTTCATGTACCTTATACCTTCTATCTTGTACCTTGTACCACGTAACTTGTTTGAACAAAAATGCGAGAAGAATTGCCTTTCTAATCGCTGCAGGAAGTTCTATGGCTTTTTAAGTTGCAAAACAACAACGCAATTCCCTTAAGGAAGCGATGAAGAAAGTTAAAAACGATAAAATACCAAAAAAAAGACAAAAGATAAACCTGTAGCTTATCCAACTCTTTTCTTATCGTCTCAGGGTCACCACCAATAAGATCTAATGACTTCGCCCGTTCCGTTCCCTCTGGGAGCCATTTCTCCACCTTCTCAATCTGTTCTAAAAATTCTCCATACAACTGCAGGCTCTTCTCAACTCTAGAGCGTCGAAGCCGGAGACTGGACCTGAGATCACGTTGCTTGTGAGTGACTTTGGCTACTTCCGTCTGTACCTCAGTACCAGGCTCCGACTGAATGTCCATGACTCGCAAGAGTTGCTGGCTTGACTTCCTCATCAGGCGCACTTGTTTATTGCTCTCTTCCATTTCTTTGATCATCGTCTATGCATTCGAGGTAAAGAGGAAAAAAGTTCGATTACAATACGAAGTGGAAAGATTGCAAAAATTATCGGTGAAATTACGAGACGTTTTCGACACCTTTGGTCGTAATCAGAGTGGAGTACTTTCACAAAAGAAACTTAAAATAAAGACAGCAAGGACTCTGACATTTAATTCTACACCTCTCCTACGCTAACCGAAGCTTTACTCTAGCAGGGACATGGACCCCACCGTAGTAAAGGTGACCCCACCGCAGTAAAGGTGACCCCCCCTCCCAGGAATTCGTCAGGTTTCCCCCACATTTTTTCTAGAACCCACTCTACTACTCTTTGGCGAGGAGAGGCACTGTGAGGGCCTGGGCAAGTGTCTCGCCCAATAGGTGTTGAACCTGGACTTTTGAACCCGGAGCCCAGCGCGACTTTGAATAAGTCAACGTGTATACCTTGAAGAAACTTAAATACCTACAACGTTTCTTTTGGAGTGTCAGTCATATCTCACTTACATCCACTTTGCCGAGTTCATCTTCGCCTTTGTTTAAGTCGACCGGGGCCTGAGCCTCCACGGAGGACTCCACCTGAAAGAAGACCTCCTGAACAGGCTCCAGCTGTGCCTTGTAAACCTCTAGATGTTCCTGGGCACTCTTCAAGTCCTGTTCACGTGATTGAAGTCTCTCAAGTAGGTCTAACATGGGTGTTTGGACTTCAGCTAGTGACTTGTTGATGTCATGAGAGGCCTTTAGGTCGTCTTTCTTTTCAGAGCAGATGGTAGTTGCAGCTACCTCAGCTGATGATAAAACACCAACCTGGGCGTTGGCCTCGGCTTGAAGCCCCTTGTAAAACGACAACAATAACTGATGAGCCACTGCCAGAAGCTTTGAGGAGAACTACGCTTTTGATATTACCAAAACTTACTTAAAGGTATCACACAAAAGATCAACTGGAGAGTAAAGCAGCTCGGCATATCGTATCGCAAAACCCGTCATTTCATTGCTTTTGCTTAACTTCGGTCTTGACTGATAAAGTAAGACCTTATTGTCACTCGTATTTTTTAGCGCTTCACGGAGTTCACTTGTTTTAACTTTGAGTTACGGAAGGTTATTTTGAAGCTTATTGTCTTTTGGATTTTCCTATAGCCAACCCACTATACTTGCTTTGGATATCAATTTTAAGATAATGAATGGAAATTTCCTCTAAGCGAACTTACTTGTACTTCTTTCAGCTGGTTTTCAATAACCTCTGCATCGTTATGAATAGGTTCCAATCTATCAAGTTTCTCGAATGCGTCATCCAAGTAAACTCGTAACTCCCTAGTGGCTGTCACAAACGTAGTCAGGTCCTTCAAAATTCTCTCGAGTTTCACCATCCTTTCATCAGCATCTCTTCGTAGAGTGATGTACCGCTGAGTGAGCGCAGACACTCGTTGTTTGACAGGCGTCAGATCCAAGTGAGCTTTGTCTTCCCCTTTAAGTTGTTCACCCAATGATTCAAGCTGGGATCCCAAATTTGAGATTTCGCCTTGGATAGCCTGAGAAAAGCAATGCATAAGGGACAATCACGGAAAATTGGCTAATAGTTTCTCTAGTCTGTAAGGCTAACAAGCGACCAACGAAGGGGGGAAGGGGTGGGGGGGCAGTGAAGGTCAGAACGGATGGTTTAATTCACGAACGACTTCAAGCTGCTATCCACGTTCTCCTCTTGTGCTGCCCATGAGAAACCCCTTGGTTTTCATGGGTTTATCAAGTGCTGTGTTACCTGCATAAGAAGCCCGCGCATTTTTACTCGCGTATACCATTTCCCAAACTAATAAACAGAATTCTGTACCTTAACAGTTTCAAGCTTTTTCTTGCCAACGTCAACGTTGATTCCTTCGTAGTCACACTCCGCCATTTTTCTTTCCACTCTATTAAGTTCGTTTTCAACTGGCAGCAACAAGCCTCTGTAATTTTTCACCAACTGTGAAGCTTCCGCTACTTGACGCCGTCTCTCCAAGTAAAACTGGTTTACCAGGGTCCACCTGTCAATCATGCCTTTGACGTCATCCTTTATTTGCGTCACTCCTTCGGTAACAGACAGATCTTCGCAGCTTTCAAGCAGGTCATCTGAACTGTCCACAAGAAAGCGGTAGATCGGGCGATGTCCTTCTATGTCCTCCTGTAGGAACTGCTGTAAGTACTGTTCGAATGAAAGGGAAGTTTCAATGCTATGTATTAACCCTTTAGCTGCCACTAACTGAAAACAGGTAGTCGTGTAGTTTTTTAAATCAAGATAATTTGCTTTTAACAACTGAGTTGATAATGTAAAATGACCACCGTAAAGAGTTTCTAAAGCTGACCTTTCGTGCGTTAGCCCTTCGCCATTCGCTCTGAGGAAGGGCTAATAACTCTCAGTTTATAAAACCAAATTATCTTATGATACTTACCACCGACGCTGCACCACACTTTCTTTACAAAATGACCCCCTTTCCTTCATTAGCCCTTTGATTGTCTGAGTCAATGTTGAGTCTGAATCAATGTTGACTTGTTTTTTTGGTCTTACTCGAAATCAATTACGTGAGGTCAGATTACGAGTTGTTCTCAGTACACTGCATCAAACCAATACCCTACCATGAAATTTAAATCAAGGCGAAGTGCTACTCGGTTCTGATGCTTAAAGCTACTTTTCGGGCAATAATTCAACAGCTGGCTGAAGTACCTAGAATACATGGGGAAACATTTGGGGTAGTAAGCACTTCACAGTGAAAAGTTTACGTTTACAGTATTTTCACCTATTCCTCTTGAGGTATTTCCGACTTACCTTAATCAGTGTTTGCTCTCTTATCAGGGCATGTTTTTCACAAACAATCATCGCGTTACAATCTGCAACCATCTGCTCGGTCTCTGTAAGCCATGGAAGTAAATCACTGATTGACTCAGAGTATTTCTGAGACAGTGGTACAATTTCCTCGAGTTTCTCCTGCCTTTCTGCTGTGCTATAATACACTTCCCTCCAGCGGCTTTCGACGTCATCCAGGTCCTTTTGAAGAGCTTCACGGTTGGGGCCTGGGGCGGTCTTTTCTAGGACCTCACGACCGAGTTTGAGAAGTTCGTTGAACACAACCTCTCTCAAGGTGATTTCAAGATATAGACCCTTGAAACAACAAAAACATAGAAGATTAAGAGGATGTTCTGAATGCAAGATGAAATGTGTGATAAATGAAAATGAAATGTATCAATACGTGCATCTTGAAATCTTATCAACCTAGACAAAGATCGGTGAGTGCTAATGACGTTCCCAGGGCTCGACACTAACGGTAGCCCACTACCCACAGACCAGTAGAAATTCAGTTTTGGCCAGTGGTTTTCGATTACAACTAGCCCGGCAGTTTGCCTAGTAAACAAACTGAAATTGGCGTAACATCTAAGATGCCACTAGCCACTTGGCTATTAAGTTGGAAAGTTAGTGACGAGCCCTGGTTCCTCATTTCAAATGTTTAATTTTGATTACCTCGTGATCTTCTTTCTGTTGTTGAACCACCTCGTAAATGGCACTGATGGGTTGTAGCTGAGCCATGCTTCTTTCAAATTCATTCAGCTGGTTTTGAGCTTCGTTCAGCGACAGTTGAAAGTCTTGACTATTTATAACAATGTTTTGTAGACGGGCTTGTCGTTGTAGCACAACAGAGTGTAGCCGTTCAAAAGGCTCTTCCACTGAGCTGAACTTCTCCCTGAGTTCGGCAACAAGAGTAGGATCACCTTTTTCTGCTTCCATCAGATAATCAGTAATTTCTTCGAGCAAGTCAAGCTTTGCGCGGTACTTCTGGAATTCGTCGTTAAGGGCCTGCAGGCAGAAAACAAAGATTGTGATGGGTGTAATTCCGACTGCAATAACACTCCCGTAAAACTCCTTAAAGGAAGGATCACTGATGACACTTTCCAGGTCGCAAGAGCGTTACCTTGGTGTTGGCCAGTTGTGCTTTGGCCTTATCGCTGTCTTCGCTGATAGGTGACAGTCCACTGATCGTTTCAGACATTCCTTCTAGCCACTCCTCGATTTCGCGATGCACCTCCATGAACAGAATCAGCTTCTCAACGTGCTTCGTCAATCGAACCTGTACACAGAAAATAAACAGTACGCTTTTTTTTGTTTTCTGTTAGAGGATTGGACCCTATAATGATGGGATGTTGTTGGTTCTTCAGAGTACACGTTATGTCCATTTATGATTTGTCTTTCTTGTTATCACGCCAAAATATATTTGTAGCAATAAAAACAATTTGTAAAAACAGTTTAGTTGGATATAGGTTTCTTGATCCAGAACACTAGAAGAGAAGTTAAAACCCAAAAATCGACAAATATGATTTCGAATGACGATGATTACGACGAATTAATGTTTTAAGAAAGTTTGGCGCAAGACTGTACTTATTGTAATTCATGAATCCACTTCTTATAAAAAGTTCATTAACAGTTGCAACAACCTTAAGCGTCTACAATTGACAAATATAATAACCTATAAACTACAACATACAAAGGTGAGAAAGCAACACAGAAACGTGTTTTAAAGCGGAA
Organism: Stylophora pistillata; assembly: GCF_964205215.1. Taxonomy (NCBI): domain Eukaryota; kingdom Metazoa; phylum Cnidaria; class Anthozoa; order Scleractinia; family Pocilloporidae; genus Stylophora; species Stylophora pistillata. The sequence goes on from NC_142531.1 coordinate 11,237,356, forward strand.
CCTTTTGACGTTTCAGCTTATTGACATTCATCTCGTATTTCTGAGATACAGTGGCCAGTTCTTCAGCTAAATCCACAGCTTGCTCAACTCGCGGAGGACCTGACATTTCGACTACCTCCAGATCAGCTTTCTGTTCCTCAAGAGTGCTTAGAAGTTCCTGGGAGTGGAAAATCAGTTACATGTCAGGAAAAGAGCTGTTTTTCAGTTGACGCCGAATACAATCCGGGTTGGAATGATTTTGCTTCACCCCACTCCGTGATTGGTGAAGAAAATTTTACTACCTTTTAAATCAATCAGAAATAGTTAATAGTAGTTCTTTCCTAAGAATTGGTCCAAAAATCTGGAATTCTCTACCCTCAGATATGAGAAAATTGCCAATTCCACCTTCCGGAAAAAGTTAAGGAATAAACTCTCTGAAGTTTTATTGAAATTTGATGACCACCTTGATATCACCGAAATTATGCGCCAATTGACTAAAATTTAGATAGCTCTGAAACACGACTTGACTTTTATTTTCTGTGTAATTCACGTTGCCATTTTTGTATCTTAATAATATTTTTAACTGATACCATAATTTCCTTTTGCGACAGCTGGTACTGTTTGTAAAATATGTTTCGTCTTTTCCTCTCTATAAACTTGTCTCTTTCCCTGCCTCGATTAGGCTCTTCTATATGCGGCTGGAAGCTAACATGAAATTATAATTTGTGAATTACTAAATAAAGTTTGTTGTTGTTGTTGTTTGTTGTTGTTGTTAATGTTTGCTGTTGTGTTGTTGTTTGTTGTTGTTTGTTGTTGTTTGATGTTGTTTGATGTTGTTGTTTGATGTTGTTTGTTGTTGTTGTTGTTGTTTGTTAACCTTGTTACCTCTAAGAGCGACAAGCATCTTATTTCCCCTGACAATATCACCCCTAAATCACACATTAAGCTTACAAGAACAAAGGAAATGATCACCAACTAAACAAGCTTTTGACTGTTAAACAAATTCTCCTTGTCAGCACCTTAGGAAATGTGTAGAAAACAGTAGGGAGAATATGCATACTGATATAAGGGTGTAAACGGTTAAACAAATTGTCAGTTGGTCGCATGCGTTTTCCACGCTTCAGACAGTTTAACTGTGTCCACTTCTTGTTCTGATTGCCTCCTTATAGCATTTACTTTGTTCTCATTGGCTTTCAGTTTGTGTTAACCTTGGTTTTTATCTTCCAACAATAGCTAAATGTCTTTCCAAACCAATGTTGACGATTAAATTAAGTGGACTTGTTGTATGCCACAAGATTTTACGAACCTCAACTTTCACTAATTCTTCCTTGCCCTTTTCCACGTCCAACCCGATAGCGGGCTCAGACTCAAGATAGCTGTCAACTGCGACAAAAGTCAACTCAACAGGCTCCAAAGCTTTCTGGTATGGCTCAATAGTCTGTTCAGCCACTCGGGTTTGCTTTTCCAAATCAAAGTTTGCCCTGCAGAGCTTCTCGTAGCGCGTATTAGCAATTTGCAGTTCATCTGTGATGTGTGACGTGTCTACACTGAGAGAGTTGTTCTCACAAAAATCAGTAAGGGCCTTTGAAGCCATGTTTAATAGTTGATGAACTCCCCTGTGGCTCTCCACTCCTTCTAAGAAGGCCTGAAATGAATTTGGGAAGCATTAGAATCCAAATGAAGTGAACAAAGAAAAGAAATTGCGGTCGTTCTTCAAAACGATATTTTCCAAATAATTTCAAGTTTCAAAGTCGACTTTAGTCACTTTTTCTCCACATAAATTTCCCGCGGTTTGAATTGAGAAAAAAAATGTGGGGAATAGAGCCCTTTTCTGCATCAAAGCTCACAACTGCTCCAGAAAGACCGACCGACCTACTAACGAACTGAGTCATTTAGTGAAAGACTAACCCACTGACCCACCGCACGACCAAATTACTTACTGACTCACTGAACAATGACCGACGTTGACTAACCCTAACTGAAAAACTAGAGTAACTCGCTCTCTACCGAAGGAATCGTACTCCATCACGTCACCGCACGAATATCGTCAAATGTAGGTTACCTGTGCTTCAGCTTTATGACGAACAGCACTTTCTTCGTCACGAGGTACTTTCTTCAGTGACTCCACTTTTTCTTCTGCCCCTTCTAAATAAAGAGTGAACGCCTGCAAAACCTCGTTGTATTGCTCTGCTAGAGGCTGGAGTGAGTCTAAAGTTTGCTTTCTTTGGGTGGATTTTTCCGTCACAGCTGCGAAGCGACGGTCGATGTCTGCAAGCTTGTACTTGAGTACGTCACGTTCTGGCCCGTTCGGCATGGATGCCATTGATTGGCTAGCGTTACTATCAACCTGCTGGATCACTGGCTGTTCGCTAGCAATCTCTTTACATAACACCTGCATTGGTAAAAAGCATTAATCGGATTAAAATCCAAGCCTTTCTTGCAAGCATTTCTTTTCCAACGGTTTGTGCCACACATTCCAGTGAGTGGTTTGAGTACTTTTGTGTTCTCAAATCGCTCTTTTCCAACCAAGAGTGTAAATGAAGGAGTTAAGTTATTAAATAAACTGTGGTGTTACATCAGTAGGGGCATTACAAGATAATGTGGTTTTATCGAGTTGTTACTAAATTGGCACACCGTAAAGAGTTTCAAAGCTGACGCTTCAAGCTTTAGCCCATTCGCCCAATGTACATTGTCAACTCAGTTAATAAAACCAAATCACCACGAGCATAAATAGTATTGGCACCTTGTCAAAGAAGCCTTAGGAAAGTTGCCGGAAGTAAAACGGAACCTTATTCTGTGGGAGCGTCGCAATACTCACCTTATACTATGAACTGATTTTAGACATGAACAAAGGTATTAACAAAGTAATCAATAATACCGCACCTCTTGATCTTGTTTCTGTCTGTTGACTTTCTCAGGTTTCACCGAGATGGGTTCCTGTCGATTAAGTGTCTTTTCCGTTTCCACCAACCAACGAATGACGTCAGCAAGCGACGCGTCCAGCTCTTGGGACTGAACAAGCCTCACTTGAAGCTGGCCAACTCTCTCCACCACCGCGGCGGAAAGTATTTCGTAAGCCTTCTGCAGTGGGTCCAGCTTGGTGGCGACCACATCGTCTATGGTCTGCTCCTCGGGGCATACCTCAACTAGTCGGTGCCCGCAGTCTTCGGCGGATAGTAAAAGCGGTTTGTTTTCCTCTAAAGTGTCATGTAAATCCTGTTGGAAGGAAAGAAAAGTTTAAAACAGATGGTCAATTTTTCGTTTATCTATGCGAACGGTTTCAAACGAGTAAAAAGTTAAAATGGCGTTTGACCTGCCTGGCTATCGGGAGAGACTGGCAAGGGCACAGCTCTTAAAACTCACAACTCCATATAAACGCTCCGTAAAGTTGTCACGAAGGGGAAGGCTGCCTTGGGAGCCAGAGACCATAAAAATAAGGCCCGAGATCTAAATTCTTTAGAGAAGTTATGACCGAGCAGAGAAATTTCCGATAAAAGGATATGGAACGCGGAACATCTTCAATGCAAAACAAGTCACAGACTTCATTTCAATAAGTGCCTAGCAAAATCGAAAGTCTTGCCTCAGCTTCCTTCAGCTGTTTTTTGATTCCACCCAGATTTGAGGAAATAGGCTCGAACTGCTGAACTGCGGCTGATACTTTGGGTAGCCAGGCTTCAAATTCGAAAATAGCAGTCTGGAAATCTTCAGCATTCTCAATCACCTACAAGTTAAGTAGAAGGATGATAAATTCATCGTCAGCTAAAAGCTATTAGGAAAATAACAGGGCAGGGTATTTCTTTTCACAACTGATTTCCGAAACCATTCGTTTTTGTTTTTGTTTTTGTTTTTTTTTACCAAGAGTCTTATTTCTAGGTGTTATCTAACTAATAATACAATAGTGATTACGAAGGATTTCTTTATTGCCATAGCTAGTGACTAGCCATGAGCTCTAGGCACTTTACACTACTTTGCGGGAAACTTTGCAGATATCCCTTAACAAGGCCAGACCACAACGACGGGAGCAACGTTTCCTTCTCTTTCCAAAAAGTGCGTGGGTTCTTTAACGTTCCCTGCTAACCAGTACAGAGAAGATGCAAGGGACGGGGCATACAGTTTTTTGTCCTCAACCGAGAAGACTAAAATGTCTAAATACTTGCAGATGTCGAAGAAAACTAAACAAAGCTTAAAAACCCTTTCACCTGTTCAAGTTTAAGTTCCTCTGCTTCCAGTTTGTCATACAGGTCTTTGTAGGAAGCATTCAAAGCAGCGAGCTGATCCTGTACGGGAGAAGAGTTCACCAGTTGATGATCCACATTGCGAAGGAGCTTCTCACCAGCCTCATTGAGAGACTCGACATCATCTTTACCATTCTCGAACACTGATAGTAAGGTCTAAACGAAATCAAAATCAAACAAAAAAGACGCGTTAATAATGTTGACAAACAAGACTACAGATTAAAATTGCGGAGATATCGAATTCCGACTCACCTTTACTGTGTCTCTGTTGGCCTTCACTTTGTTTACATCTGCTCCTAATGCACTCTGGGAAGCCAAGGCTGCTTCAGCGCGGTTCAACATGAGTTTGACTTTGTCAGCGGCGTCTTCGTATTGTTTCAGTTGCTGTTGGACATTGTCAATCTCATTCTTCGTGGCCTCCACGACATCTGTCATGACTTGCCAGCGATTGGCTACTTCTTTATTGAGCATTTTAACAGGTTCCAATCCTTCTGTGATGTTAGCTGCATCACAAGCGTTGTTGAGGGCCGTTGCCGCTGACATGAAAAACTCGAACACTGGCGCGTGGTTACTTACGTCCTCTTGAAGGGCCTGGAAACCATATGAAAGATCCAACACAAGTCAGTGATAAAAAAAACTACATCGGTGATTTTATCGATTTCTTTCCAAAAAACAGACATTATAAGAGAATTCTAGGTGAGAAGGAGAATGAAAGAAACATAGGAGAAGATTTAGCTTCAGATCTTGGGCCAGAAAGTACTACAAAAATGTTTTTGTTGTTATTGCTGTTTTTACTCAAATCAATCGGAAAAAGTCTCATGGAAAAAAACCCAAGCCATACTCACGGAAATCAAAGTTCTCACCCTTAAATTATTGCGTTGGGAATTCAAGCTCTCGAAATTGCAGAGAACTGGAGTGAGGTTGATGACTTTCTGTTCCGTCTCTCTGAGCCAAATGTTCAACGCGCGGTAAGCGTCGTCGTAGTTATGGGCCAATGGGAACACTCTCTCAATGACGACGTGTCGGTTGTCGCTTCTGACTCGCACACCCTCCCACAGGGTACGAGTGGCTACCACACGGGTTTCAAACTGCTGCTTATCCGGGGCTTCCTCGGCTTTGCCAAGAAGACTCTCTGCTGCTGGGAAGAGGTAGTCGGAGATAGGGCGAAGGCGGCCTACTTCTCGAACGACGATCTGGAAAAACAAGACATGAAATGGCTCCCTCAGTTGTGCTCTGAGGCAGGGCACTAACTCTAATACCTTCCCCCATCAAGGAGAATACATGGGTACCAGGGAACTGCGAGGAAACTCAACGACGGACTAGTATTCCAGCATTCCACGCCACTCTCTACGATCTGGATACTGGGATAAGCCAGGGCGGTAAAGGACCGTAAGGCTCGTTAGACATCACTCGCATTTAGTTCGCCAGTGAGAATAGACATTCCATCACGCAATAACTAACCTCATGAGATGTTCTCTGTTCTTTAATGACGATAAACTCTGCTGATACAGGTTTAGCTCGGGTCAGGGACTTGTCCAGCTTTACAACCCTTCTATCAAAGTCATCAAAGGTGTCATACACTTGCTGTTTCTCTGTCAGCGCCGTTTCGAGTCTTCGGCGGCGATCCGTCAGTTTCACCGTCACTTCGTTAATGGTCGATTTCGCTCGGTTGATGCTCGAGTGAACTTCGCTTATGACTTCGGGTTCGCCGCCGTTTTCTCTGATGATCCACTCGCCAGTCTCTTCCATGGTGTCAATTTTTCTCCGATGAATGACAACCTCCTCTTCCAGATTCTAGCAAAACAGAACAGAAAATACTTAACTTTTCAAAAGATGGCTAAATTTCGTCTACGCCTTTTTCTATTTCATTGCCTTTGCATTTCGCGTTTGTCCAAGTTTCTCTTCTTCCATGCGTTACAAAGAAACTAGCAGTTCTGGCAAGGCTCACAAAAAGGAACTTAATCCACGTGGTGTTTATAAATGAAATAATTAACAGAAAGCGTCCGCAAAATGTAGGCGAAGAAAGACCCAAAAAAGTTTATCGCCGTCGCAACTAAAATCACTGCTGAATAAAAACAGGTCTGTGAAAGGTTATATAGATAGACAGTTTAATTGAAAAACATTGCAACCGAAGGTTGAATTACGTATTCACTTACAAATTTAAGAAATATATCAAAATGGTAACATACTTTTAAAATATTAAAAATTAGGTTACATAAATAGAGTCAGCTTATACAAAGCGTGCGTAAACGATGAAAGATAAAACTATCACGGCACCTGTTCGTACGAACCACAGGTAAATTAAAAGCACGCTTTTTCCTTAAGTCCACCCTAGATACATTCCTGGGCGGCAGGAGCTTATGCAGCTTGTGATTTGGTGCAAGAAGGTTAGAAAAGAGCTTGTTGGCAACATTGTCACGCCGCTCATGCAGCGAGATAAGCCCAGTGCACGATAGCGCCTCGTCATATTCTTTATCAGGGAAGATTATGGGTAATGCGCGCTTCTGGCATCTTTCTAAATCAACTGATAAATATTGAGGTAGGCTGCTATGAAAGAGCGCGCATGCGTATTCCATAACAGATCTAATACATGTAAGATAGAATAAAACGAGCTCCTTAGACTTAACCTGGGCGCGCTTTAATTGGCGTAAGAAGTAAAGGCGCTTGTTGACTTTCTTTACTATCTCATCTACATGTGCGTTCCATTTGAGATCGAAGGAGAAGGTGACAGCTAACATCTTAGCTTTATGAACGTACTCTAACTCCTCACTATTGACTATTATATAGTGAACACACGAGCAATTTAGAAATTTCATACTAAATCAACCTTTCGGAAAAGGGCAAAAGCGCGTGATTCAGTCAACAGACAACATCGGTGGGCAATCTTTGAGAATAGAGGCAAGTAATTCTTTAATGTACCTGTACGTGTTGCAACTGGTCCCGGATGTTCTCCAAGTCTGTCACAACGACCTCAACTGACACAAAACTCATGATACCCATCACCTTCATTTCAATCTCATTCCCAGCTCCCTGGAAAACTTCCACGGTCCGGATGTACTTCTCCAGTTTGACTTTTCTCTCTTTCAAGCGAATCTATCGAGAAAAACGTTGTGAGTTACACAGCACTGGTATACTATTGAATTTATTACCATGCTTCAACCTGCCCACAAACATTCACGGGTGGATTTTTAACTCTTTAATCAAAGAATGACTGGCTTCTAATTTCTCCTTACAATATAACTTATGAATCAAAAGTAGAGGTCACGAGAATAAAGGAAATGATCATCAACTAAAGAAGTTCTTGATTGCTATGCAAATTCTCTTGGTCAGCACCTTCGAAAATGTATAGAGAACAGTATGGAGAATGTGCATCCTGAAGTTAGGGTATCAAAAGTAAAAAGGGAAGATAAACTATGCCGGAGTAGCTGTCCGTCTAACTCACCTGCATGACTCTATTGTCTTTGATGATCGTGATGATGTACTCGTTGTTGGTAACTTGCTTGGACAATCTCAGTAACTTTATTTCTGTCTTTTCCAACACGTCGATACATTTCTGTTGACAAAGACCCACACACATCGTTAAGCTTCAAATAATTGTCTACAAAGCGAAAAATTCCTCGCAAACACTGCGACTGTTTTGTACTTACATTAACTTTGATGAGTTCTTCCTTGGCTTGTCCGATGTTAAAACCGACTTTAGGCTCGGTTCCTAGAATACCCTCTGCTTCCGCCATAACTTGTTGCATTGGTTGCAATGCTTCTTGCACCTGAAAAGCCGAGACAACATTAGTTATTTCAAAGCAAAAAAAAGTTAAGTATAGGCCTTTTAAAAGAGGAAGTTTATTTGGCAAATGTTAAAATACAGTTTACGTTTTATAGTTTACATGTTTGTTTAATTGTTAGACTGTCTGCTCACTCCCTGAGTAACAGACTACCTGAAAGACCAACTAAGTGTCTGTCGGAATGAATGACTGAAAGGCTGATTGACATCAAAAAGTAGTTTGGCAAAGATATGTATTAATGCTAGTGGACGTGGTAATCTCTTGCAAGAGTAAAAGTATATATATTTTTTTGCATAAGCTGTTACGAACCAGCGCAAGGGTTTTGTTGGAATTTCTCAGTTCTTTTTCTCCACCGAGCAATTTCGTATTCAACGCTTCCCATCGTCTCTTAACTTCCTCCACTTCACCGATCACCATGACAACGTCGTTATTGATTAAGAGCTCGTGACACACGCCAATCAAAGCCTCAGACATGGTCAAAAGGTTATGATACACTGGTCTGTGGTTTTCCATGTCCTCACGCAAAGCCTGTCGAACGAGAATGACGTATTTTTTAATCTTTAATTTTCGTGTCATAAATACACTGACGAATAGGATCAGATAAGTTATACCGGCAAAATTTTGGGCATAATGCTGAAGTCAAAAAATTGAGCCTAATGCCGGCATAATGACTAAACTTCTAAAAATTTCATTTCAATAAGAGATAAATTCTGTAGCCTGAGTGATGTCAATAGAGAGCCAGCTTATTCTTCTGACTCTTTAGGAATTTGATCTAGTAAATTATTGAGTTTTGAACTTCGGTAAGCCATTTTTACTTCACAAGTTTTACCTGTTGACGGTAGGACTGTGGGTGGGACGGGCAGGGAGGCTTCGTGGCCTCGCTATCGCCATAGTGCCATGTTTTCCAGCGAGACGCTTAATAGTCTTATGCTCAAATTTTCGAGCATAATTTATCTGATCCGACTAACGAAACTTACTTGACCTGATGCCTAAACCCTGCGCTAAAATAAAAACAACATACAAAGGTAAAAAAAAAAAAAGAGCAAATCACCTTGAGTTGTTCTTGTTTCTGTGACATGATTGTGAGGTCGCCCATATCACCGAATCCCAAAGCCAGTTCGTCGAATTTCTTCTCGCTCTCACTTAACCACGTGATCACCTCCTTTCGCACTTCCACGTAGCCAAATACGCTCGGTACCAGTTTACCAAGACTCCTATTCCGCTCGTCAATGCCTGCTCTTAAGCTTTTCCAGCGGTTGTTCACATCCATAAGTCTCAACTCTATGTTACTTCTGTCGGGTATGGAGTCTCCTCGTGCTAGCATGTCTACACCTCCTTGCCTGAGTTCTTCGTACAGCGGAGCGTGGAGTTCGATGTCTTCTTTGATGACCTTAAAAATTCACAGCATTACAGTTTGCTATCAATTCCGAGGTCAAGATATGGTCCAGTAAGGTTAAAAAACTGGGACACACTGAGCGTGGCGGCAACTTGCTTTGCATTACATGGAAAATATTTTCTATGAGAGTATATTGTCCCTGCAACTACTTGTACAAATTCTACCTGGTTTGAGTTTATGCGAAGATTGCGGAGACTACTTTTGATAACAAGACCTGCAGAGCACCTTCTCGCGTCGCGCATTTCGGCTAAGGATGTCTTACTACTTAAAGATTTATTTCAAAGACTAAATCATGATCCAAACCGATTATGCCATTTACAGTAGCAGAGAAATGAAGAACTGAACTGCTTTCACTTCATGGTAAGACATTCTAGTTACATTCACAAATCAAATAGCTTGAGTCACCTTCATAAAAAAGCATAACAATCTGTAATGAAAGCCACCTCACAACTTTTTAGGCCTTCGTTCTTATCACCATGGCGAAGCTAACAAACACAAAAAGACTAAACAACTTCAAACACAACTCAGTCATCCGCCTAGGGAAAAGGAAACGTTTTCAAGGTTTGTCGTTAAAATATAGAGGCTTGTAGACACTGACTGAGCATCAAGTTACCTTCAGTCCAGAACCTTGCTTCTTGATTACACTTGGCTTGATTGACAGCATGCCAAGGGCCTGGAATCGACTCTCGGTGTCATACAACCATCTTTCAAAGTCGTCCAGCCCCTCGCTGAATCCTTGACAACGGTAGAGTGCAGTTTGTACCTGCGCGATTCGATCTTTGATTCTGTCCTCAATGCTGCAGTACAGATCTGTAACGTTTTGAACTTTGGACTTGGTTGCATCAACGAACTTTTCGTTTTCTTTGTTGTCCTTCATCAGTGCCAGTCCATCCGACTGTAACGAGGCTAATTTGGGGCGTCGTTGAGCTAAAGCGACCTTGGAGGCCTGGAAAAGAAAACATTGAGAAACAGTTAAGATTGTCAAAGGTACAGACAGCAAACGAACAAAAAGAAATTCAGGCCACACCCAAAATCTCATTAGTAATTCTCCTTACTGTCCGCCATAAAATTCTTACGATGTTAGTTCGGAGAGCTTGGTATCTGGTCCACTAATAAGTCCCTCAGTGTTTTTTTTTCCTTTATTCTCAATCATCTGTCTGCTTGATGGTCTTAATATTGTACTGAGAAATTCTGTCTTGGTCACTAATGGGAGTTTAAGGGTTAAGAAAGGGCAACCGTGGAGAGAAACAGTATCAAGTTCTTTTTCTACTTTTCAGGGCCTTAACATTTGGGTTTTATTTTTATAATGATACTTAGGATAGCTTCTAATGCTTACGAAAGACTAAAATCGTACGCTGAGTGCAAGCAACTCTAAAGTGGTGTGTAAAGTTGAGAAATTCATTACCTCTATAGGATTAAATGATCAGTTTCCAATAATAATTATTCTCACCAGAAGCTCAGCCAACTGTCGCTTTAGCACTTCACTGTCACTTCCGACTGATTCCTCTAAGATGGCAGTGTCCACGCCAGTTAAGTCCATTTCAAACCCCTGCAGCGCAGTCATGAACTGATCCGAGGAGTTGACTTGCGCTTCAATCAGCTTCTCGCGGTTAAGAAGCTCCAATCGAATCCGTTCGTACCGTTCACTGGTTGTTTGCTGATCGTGACGCGCTTCGCTTGACATTCCGTGGTACTTTTCTAGCTTCTCAACCAACTCGGCACCGACCTCGTTCATTCGCTTGACGTCACGTTCGCGTCTTTCGACAGCTTTCAGGACACCCTGAAGAAATCAGAGGAGTTACCGATTAAACGAACGCAAGGCCAAATTGTTCGAGATATGAATTAAGGTCAACTGCCTCGGTAAATGCTAAGCTTATCTGAGGGATTTCGCTCGCAGTGAACCCATCATTGGCGAAAAATCGGGTTTCAGCGAAATCGCGTTTCAGCAAAATCGGGTCTCAGCCCGAGTACTAAGAGTATCATCTTGCATACCTTGATGTTGTGTAAGTCTTGTTTTGCTGTCTCAATGTCAGGCGACACACCCAGATATGATCCCAACTCGGCTTCAGCAAGTGTCACCACATCCTTCACGTTCTGAGAATTGTCGTGGTATTTTTGAGCCAGCGGTAACACGTCAGCAATTTGCGCATGTCGTTTGTTGGTTGTTTTCTTAAGCGCTTCCCATCTCTTCTTCACATCTTCCATCTTGGTGCTGATCTCATCTTGTTTTGGGCCTGGGCCTGACTTCTGCAAGAATTCAGTGGCCTTTCGTACGAGGCTGTTGTAGCTCGGTTCGTGCATCAGGACGTCGCGTCTGTCGGCCTGGACAAAAAGAAAAAATAACATCGCTAAGTTAAATGTTAAAAATTAATGCAGCCCATCGTCAGAGGTTATCCGAATTTTGTTACCATGAAGAAACTAGTCGTACGGTTTCTAACTCATCGATGGGATTCCTTTCCATCACCTACTCTCCCGCCCCCAGGTTACTAAACACTCATCGGGTTCCCCTGATAGCTCCTTGGAACGCAGTTAGATTTTTGATTGGAGAGTGGACATCCTAAAACTAAGAAAAACACCCCACAAAGACCACTGCAATGAATTGAATCTGATATACACCCTCCAGATTCTCGACAGCTACTGATTGCGCCAAAACGTCAGCCACTGACGAAGTAAACTAAGCATGGAGCGAGATTTACACACTAGAAGTTTTAATTTAAGGTGTTGACATGGTCTGCTCCTTCAAGAAAATCCCTACTAGTGCGTCCACATGTACTTTTAACTTACAAACCCTTTACTACTAAAACTTACCGTGATCGCTATCTCGTCGTCTTTGAGTGTGACCAAATCAGGTTTCAAAGGCTCATATTTTGAGGCCACCTCCTCTGCACGCGAAAGCCAAGAAATAAAATGATTCAGGGCTTCCTCTACAGGTGCATGGTCGACTGGGAGAGCGAACAGTCTCTGCTCCTGCAATCCAAAACATATCGGTGACAGTTTGAGAAAATATATCCAGACCGGATGTCTAACCTTCACAGAGGACAGGCTGGCAAAGAACGTGAATTCCGGACCTTCGACGCAGAGTTCCGATTTTCTTTTTGAAGGACTCGCGAACAACCCAAACATCAATGCAAACTTGTACCATGATATAAATTTTAATCATGAAGGCGAAGTGTGGCTGTGACGATTTCTACCTGTACATGCGACCGATTGGATAACAAGATCAGCGTCCTTGACAATCGGCTATCCCGCCATGCCTTGAAGGGTGAGAAAGAAGGAGGGGGTGTGTAATGACACTTCCCTCCACCCATCGACTTACAATAATCGAGCTATACTATTGCTATTTACCTGCTGACGTGACAGGGAAGTCAAATAAAGTCTTTGTTCGCGGATTGTTATCTCCAAGACGTGGAAATTCTCCTTGATCATGTCTAGCTTTTCTTGGACATCTCGTGGGATTGCTTCACTCTCGGGTTCTCCATTTGGTAACCTTTCGCGAATAAGAAAAATAATGTTAAGAAAACGGGGATGGAAAACAGTTAAAACTAAAAACAATCTTTACATCTGATTATTAACAATTATTCCACGAGCGCGCGTTGGATATGAGATGATAGATAGCCAACGAGGCGCGTAGCGCCTCGTTGGCTATAATCATCTCATATCCAACAAACGCGAGTGGAATAATTGTTTTATTAAAAAAACGCCCCCAAACTATTAGACAAATCTTCTCGACTTTATTTTGTGAGAAGAAACCGGATTTAACAATGTACAGAAATTAGATTATGGTATATTGGCTCATATACCATAATGGCTGAGCCAATAAAAAGTCTTGAATTGCATTATCCAATGACCCAGTTTTTAATAATAGGAATTAGACAACAGAATTCTTCACGCGACAGAGTTGTGGTGAATGTGTAGAGAATGTTTTCAATGTCCCCGAGCAGTTCCGTCAGTTACGATGTCACAAATAGATGGTTTACATTAGGAAGGTATCTTGTTAAAAAAGTCAATGCACCAGGTGGAGGGTTCACAGGTTACTAACAAAAAGTAGGTGGACTTCCTGTGACTTCAAATTAAGGCAAGTTATGTTCGGTTTTACTTACACGGCGCTTGACCTCTGCGCGTTTCTAATGAGCCAATCACCGGTCAGAGTTGCCGTCGTAAGCAGTGGCTTGTGTTTACTGATCTCTTCGTGAATAGCCTGCATAGGAAAAGGAAGCAGCGTTAAATAAGATTACAAGACAATATTTACTAGCAGCAAGTGTTTTCACAGACATGCCATCCCCTGCTTTACCTTCAGGAACGTTTGGACAGTTTTTTAGTCTCCGAGTGATTTGGCGGTTATCAGCGGCTTTAAAATACTCTCTGGGTTGGTTTAAGTACAAAGTATGTCAATAGCCCATTTCCGAATTACCCTTGGCCTCTTTTTCAAAACGAGGCCTGGTGCTCAACCATTCTTGTGAAAATTGGTTTAATTTGTATGTGAATGAAAACTTATTATCATATGAAAGGATGAGCACCAGGACTCGTTTTGAAAATGAGGCCAAGGGTAATTCGGAAATGGGCCATTTATGTCTTTAACCCTTCAAATCCCAAGATCTGATTTTTTAATTCTCTCCTCTAGCTGCTACATATTTCCATGTAAATTAGTTACGAGAATTTGTCGTTAAAACGAGGTAACAACTTCAACCTGATAAGTTTGAGTATTCTCATTACCTGTTTGCTGGGTAACGTGTGGATATGACGGAGAGAAGTTACAAGTTAATCACTTCTCGGAGTTTACGGGTTAAAGCTAATTCAGTGTAACAGAAAAAAGTGCAACAAAAAAAAAAATTTCTTTGTCACTTTTCTTACAACTGGAGGCGTCATCGGGCGATCAAGAATGACCAAATGTCAAAGGATACTTGAGAATGTCTTTAATTTAAACACAGCATCGTAAAATCATGCGCCATTTTATGTAAATTACAACTGAAATACTCTAATTCTAAAGTTAAAAGTAAAATATTTTTCTTTCAATTAACATGGATAAAGAGAAATTAAGAAACTAAAATTGTTTACCTCCAGCTCTTCAATTCGTTTCTGGACGGCCTGGCCATCCGTGGTGTCTATGTCAACTGCTAACAGTTCCTCATTTTTCCCGTCTAGCCTTGCAAGAAGTCTTTTCACCGCCAACTGAAATTCATTGGCTTTGCGCATGTGCTCGTCGTAATGTTCTTCAAACCGGGTCATTTTACCCTTTAATGCATCTACTCTACTTGACAGCGCATCCATTTGACTTTGCACCGCTGCCATGTCTGTGGAAGGATCTTGCAGACTCAGGAGAGCTTCACCAGTAACGTGAGCTCTTTCCGCCGCGCTGTTTAGTTCCGATTGTAAGTTCTAGAAGGAAAGACGTAGAAACACTTAAAAAATGATTGCTTCAAATTAAAATTCCTCTTACTATTGCTGTGGTCAAGCTCTTTAAAGTCCAATATTTTTAATTCTTGCCCTTTGTTCTGTATAGACGAACAAAGATTCAAGGCCTGAAAAAATTATATAAAAAAAGGAAAAAGTTTTTACAAAGAGTTATTACATATTTTAATATGAAACATCAAAAGACAAATATTGAATCTGCGGGGTTAAGTTTACTTTCGAAAGTGTTAAGATATGTTTGATGTCGAAAAATTTGTGCAACAAAGTTGTTTTTATTTAATAGCGGGTACCTGCCTAAAACGGGCGAAACAAACTGTTCTTTTAGCTCGAAATCGTAAAATTAATCGTTCCTTTGAGCGAACAATTCCATAAAAACTATTTACTTTACTGCTCATATAGAACAACATAAATTAAGTGCCTGTCATTTGCATTTCATTTGTTTATCTTTATCGTCCCAATCCGTGTAATGTTTGATGACGATCAAGAGCGATTGCCATTTGAAAAATGATAATCACATTCACTCGAATTTTAATTTTGAAATTCCAGTCAACGTATTTCCAAGTCAAATCACCACAGCAGGGAAAGCCATGTATAAAACCTTGCCAATTTTGTCGTCAATATTTCAAGGCCTTCAAACTGCATCAGTACTAAATTTAGAAAATTCCTCGAAAGGAAAAGCATGGCGCTATCAAGACTTGATTAACATCTCGGCCGGTTCCCTACCTCTGGTTGAAGATGATTCTTCGCCTTACTATAAAATTTATTTTTCCCAGTCTGCAACTCGCCATTGCAATAAAAATATCCGGACGAAATACGATTTGCACGCGGTAAAGATTGGCCAGACGATCTTCTCACACGGACATTCAGAGGTTTGTTCAAACAGCCCTGCCAAATAGTTACAGCGCGAAAATATTCTTCTTGTGCACTTCCAGACACATCGTCAGCTTGTAAATCGAACGCACGAGATTTGCCGTCCACAGATTTTTCCAAGAAACATCCGCAAGTTGATCGGCTTTTTGAATCGCTTATCATAACTCTCGCAGCGGGATTTACGGTGCTTTTAGTTGTGGGCCCCGTAAATCTGATATAC
Organism: Stylophora pistillata; assembly: GCF_964205215.1. Lineage (NCBI taxonomy): Eukaryota > Metazoa > Cnidaria > Anthozoa > Scleractinia > Pocilloporidae > Stylophora > Stylophora pistillata. Next base: position 11,253,247 of record NC_142531.1, read on the forward strand.
GTTCCCCCATTCATCTGAGCGTGGACTGAATTCTCCTCTTTTCTGTCGCACGAGAACTCTCCGAGCGATCGTCTCGTACGGAGTTTTAATCGCAAACTGCCTATGTCGGCGGCTTCATCAAATTTCACGTTATTACAATGCCCAAGGCGATTCGTCTTAATTTTGCAACTTCGACATCCACATTCTGGAAGATTACTCCGACTTTCCTCTTTGTACATTTTAGAACGCCAATAATTGTTGTTGTAAGTTTAGATCTACGTGTTTCTTGGATGAACTGATGGATTTATCGTAGGCATGATTTCATCAACAAGTTTCCTCCATTCATTCGCTTGTCCGACATGATAAATCCAGAATTAATCTAGGATAGGTTTCAATGATGAACAAATCCTGAAATTTTCCTTTTCAGTCCCTCTTACACAGATCTTTTGCTTGGTGTTTAGACGGTCGGTGATGACTCGGGTTTTTCAAAACAATCCAGGAACCGTTGCGTATACATAAATTTGCCATCCTAAACACTGCCACTTAATTATACATTCACGACACCGAATTTACATTTGAGACAAGGTCGCCGTCTTTGTTGTCAGAGGCCGTCGCTAGTTTAAACAAAGAAACAGCCGCTTTCTCGCAGCGCACTATGTTAAACACAAGATCTCAACAAACAAGCCTTAATCCTGTGTTCCCACTGAGAAAGGAAACAGCGAAAATTTAATATCATTGCCCGAATAAACTTTAAAAAAACGACTTCGATTTTTTAAAGAAAAAAATTATTTTGAGGATACCAAAAAATCAAGTGATGACGTGTTTCTAAGAATACATTGTACAGCAAATGCCATTTTAATATTGTTTTGAAAAGCACATGTTTGGAAAGTTTCTGATTTCTGTGTGAAAAACGTAATTACCCAATCTACGAAAGTAACATTTTCGCTTCATGATAGAAACGGAAAACAATGATTCTCAATACAGAAGAACACTTAGGATGAAATCCTGCTGTATTCATCTCTTTCCATCTGAAGGGATTAACAAGAAAAGTACAGAAAAAAAAAAAATTTCAAGATACTGTGCGGGGCAGCATAAATTTAAGCGACGAAGAACTTTCAGAACAATGTGTTTTAAGGAAGAAAATATGTAAAGCAGATTTCCTTTTAAGGAGGCCTACACTAAAAAACGCGAACAAAAGAATAACGCTTTTATTTCTTCGCTTGCTAACACCTCTTTTCACATCTATCCGTCCCACCTTTGTGTTTTGATGCCAATAATATAAAATAATTAGCGATGTAATTCTTTTGCCAAAAAATAATCAAACAAATAAACGCTTCGATGGAAACCATGCTGAGTGGTCCGTGGGAATTAACCTCTGAAATTTTGGGTTCAACACGAAAGATTCTAACAAGTTTGATTCTTTGCTTTCACGTCAACAGATACAGGAAACCAAATTGGCTTGTTGTACAAGACTTTCTTACAAAAATTGATATCACTGATAATGAGAGGAAAACCCCAAATTCTGTTTCAAAGTGCTCAAAGTAAGACCGCTGTACGTGCTGTTCGAGTTATCTTTCCCTTGTCCAGTTTCTATCAGACTTTGGGTCATATGTATATTCGCAGAAAGGCACTGCATTAGGCCCAGGTATCATCAGTTTTTTTTTTCCTTGACACAAACGCAAGCTGGTGAGAAAATACCTTTATTCTTAACAAATTTATATTTTGACATTGTATCTTTGACAAAGCCAACTATGTAGAGGTAGAGTTTGTTTCTAAAAACACTAAAATACTTAAGGTAACAAAAGAAAGATCGCTGCAAGCCATGTTGGTATGAATATTTTCAGTATCCGTACATTGGACCCTGGAAACGGATCGGACAAAGGTATGGGAAAAGTCTTTGGACCCTCTAAAAGGAGAGAATGGAATTCAAGGAATCGTGCAGATTGAAAAATAGCAAAGTAAACAACTGATGTCTGATAGGCCAACATTAAATTGATGTCAAATCAATATTTGGGTACTTGGGGCTTTATTTCTGCCCGCGTCGAGTAATGACTGAATGAGTTAACTTAAATCAGCCAAAAAAAAAAAAAGATTACATCTAACAAGGGTAATGATGATGATAATAATAATGAAAATAATAATAATGATGATATTAATAATAATAATCATAATGATGATAATAATAGTATTAAGTAAGGTAGAACTAACTTGCAACTTCAACTCGGAAATGGGGAGGATTTAACTGTGTTAGAGTTAACTTATTATTGGTAATATAGATTTATTTCCTTCTGATCCTTTAAACCCAATTCTACTCAGCAACGCCTGAGCTGCACGCATAAGAACGCACAAACCTGCAACTCAACAGGATGCAAACAGCGACAAACGGCAACGATGACTTGTCCCCCAACCCTGGGGTCTTCCCAGTGAATAGCACCTACTGTATTTTCATTCCTTGACGTCAAAGGAAAAATTGTATACTTGGCAAGCAGCTGCCTAACATTTCCGCCAGTAAAAGAACATTTTTAAGGCACTACATCACGGTTTATTTCATTCATTTTATTTTTTTCACGTTCGCCATTTTCCATGTGCCATCCGTTTAATCTTCGCCACCCTGAGCCGTCCTGGTTCTTTCACGCTGTATTGTTGTCTCCCCGAACAAATATTTTAAAAGCCACTAAAACGGCGTTAAAATCGTCCCAGAATATCTTACTTAAATAGCTCCCTTAAACTTCTAACTATCAGTGGTAGCCTCACCTTTATCTTCTCAATCTCCTCCTGGATTTTTTCAGGCTCCGCCCCGAATGCACGCTGGATATTCAGTTTGTCTTCCACTTTGGAAATCACTTCTGACAGGTTTTGTAAGGCATCATGGAAATCATCCGCCAGAGGCGCAATATTTTCCAAGCTTCTCCGCCGGTCAGCGGCCCTGTCAACGATGCTGCTCAAGGCTTGGGTCACGTGATTTACCTCTCTTGAAAGTTCTTCTTTGTCACCAGGTTGCGCAGTCTGTACCAGGACCTCGCTGACTTTGGTGAAGTTTTCAATGATTGGTGCTCGATCAGCGATTTCGTCTTCTATGTCCTACGGGAAAAAGGGAGGATTCTGTCAATAAACTTGGTGTTTTTCTCACCCTCATATAAAACGAATGAAAGTATTTCTGAATAGTTATCATTTCTTGCGTATGGGCTTTAAGGATTCAGTCAAGTCGAGACGTTAACTCGTATAATTTTTACAAATAGATTATAATCAAATTATCAGTTACTAGGCGTTCTGACATTGTTCGTATTGTTCGTCTTCACGTTGTTTCTATTGAAAATATAGGAATGTAATCTTCGCATTTAATAATTCAATCGTTACTCGCGTGGAAAAGGGAATTCCGATTCAAGAACTTCAATGAAAAGTTTAATTTTATCTTTCATTATCACTTTGTAATCCTCGTAATCACGTTTCTTAATAAAAAAAATTAGACTAGTATCAGTCATTTAAACAATTAGGTGTCTCGTTAACAACGACTGTATTTAATTCAATTGCAAACGTATGACGAATAAACTAGAAAAAATTGTTTCATGAAAATGACAAAACTTCAACCGAGATTTACAAAGTTTTCAAGTGTATAAGTTGACAAAATTAAGAAGAGCAAGAAATGAATGATATTAGCCAAGATTATAGCATTTATGGAAGATTAATCTTAGTAGATAAAATGAAACCTGACAAATGAACATGACAAATAAATGTAACAGTAATTGAGATAGCTGCAATGTGATGTTGTGAGGAAAGAATAAAGTACGAGATGGAGGCTGCACGAACACAAGCTGTAAGTAGTCAAAGGAAATAATTGAGTGCAAGGACAAAAGTGAACATACACGAAGCGCATGCATGGAATGAAAAACTGAACTAAAAGTACGTGTGACAGCAAGATAAACACGAACAATGCTAGAATAGGCCAGAGGTGCGCGTGTAAGAAGCACGAGGAAGTGCTCTTGGAAATGCAAAGTGGAGGTATGATTCACAAGCAAACAATCGTTACACGCTGACATATGCTGAAAAAAAAAAAGCAACAACAAAGGTATTACCTATACACAAAACATCGCGGGGATTAGATATGTGGTGCTAACAAAAATGCACAAAATGAAATATATTAAAAAATATTTGATCATCAATGGAATGAGAAAAGTCCAATCGCGGAGCAAATACCTCAGTATGAACTGAGCATTAACTCAACAACAAGCGACAAAATGACAGCAAAGACGACGTAACAAATGCCATGTTGAGATGTGCAAAAGGCAAAGAAGAGTGCTTCAGATGAAGCTACGAACTAATTCTTGTCAATCTCATTATTACAAATATGTCCCTGCACGTGTTATTTATTAACAATAAATAGATCTTTATCGCAGGCCATCAAGTTTACAGATTATCACGTTTAGGTTGCATCTGTAGTTCCTTTACCACGTGTTTTTCCAGGGTTGACTTTCTCGTTGCACATGCAAGCAACGACAACGAATCTTGTTTAAAGAGGTTAAGCAGAGGTAGAACGAAACGAGCCAGAAATGGCCCCATGACTGACATTCACATGCACAATGTAAATTACTTGGCATGCAATTTTCATGCAATTTCCATCAGGCAAATCAAAAAATATTCCACGAGAGGAATACCTTGATTTCTTGGAATTGCGTCTTGATTTCATCTACTTTCCATGAAACGGCGCTCATCCAGCTCAACTTTTTCAAAGTAATGAGCATCCACTGCAAGAAATTCTCCAGGACAAAATTAAAGTGCATGTGTTTCGAGCTATAGATGAAGATCATCGACTTGTGCTCCAACACATATTGATAAAGTGTTTCAATAATCACGAGGTAACGTTGCACGATGGTTGTTTGGTATGGGATGGACACTCGCCGCGAAGATGCAAGTTCAGCTTGATCAAAGACAGCGGATTCAGGTGTGATTGTCTCCACAGTTTCAGTTTCTTCGGATGGAACCACTTCCTCTACTGCCTTGTGCATTCCTATGGTCCCTTCCATACTTCTCCGATGCACAGTTCTTGTAATTGTTCTTGTCACAACTCTCCTGATTCGTTCACCATGTTCGTCAATGTATTCTTCAAGTTCTTCTGGAGTGTCATGGTCTGTGTGGGATACAGGCAGTTCTACCGTTGTTGGTATAACATCTTCTGTCTCAGTATAAACAGGTGCTGCCGACTCAAATACCTTTGTACTCAAATCGTCTTTCTCTTCGTCGTCAGATTTACGTATTGTACTTCTGGTTGTAATGGTGCGTCTCACAATTCGTTTCACACGAACACCATTTTCATCAATGTATTCTTCAACGTCTTCTGGTGATCTATCTTCTGTTTGCGGTAAAGTAAATCCAACCTCTACAGGTTCAATCTTCTGGCCTTCTCTTTTTATACTGGTTGTAGTGACAACACGCCTCACGGTTCTCCTTACAAGAACTCCATTTTCATCGATATATTCTTCGACTTGTTCTGGTGATTCATCTCCTGCTTGCGCTACAGAAAACTCAACCTTCTCTGGTTCAATCTGCTGACCTGGTCTCTTAATACTGGTTGTAGTTACAACACGTCTCACAGTTCTCCTAACACGAACACCATTTTCATCAAGATATTCTTCAAACTCTTCTGGTGACTCCTCCGTTCTACCAACTGGCGGAGAGTCCAAATCAAGATAAACAGGTGCCGCAGATTCAAACACTTTCGGCCCTCTGTCATCTTTAATTTCATCCATCGCCTTTGGTGATTGGTCATTTGTTTTTGTTGGCAGTAAATTGGATTGTGGAATCTCCTCAAACGATGCACTCAACTCAGGAATTATCACTTTTTTCTCGACATGCACAGAAAACACGTTTTCTTTGACTTCTGGCCTTTCTTCGGGCTCGCCCCCTTCATTCTTCTCTCCTTCTTCCATTCCAGACTCCGCGGGTAGTGTGGGCGACGAAACATCGGATTCTTGTCTCGACGGGAACGCAACGGTAACGGGTTGTAACCTTCCTTTCAACTGAGTCGTGAAAACTGATTTGCTGAGCTTCTGTGTGCGACGACCAGCATCGGAAGCGATCATCACTATCTGTTCTCCTTCCTCGGGTTCTTCTCTAAGCTTGGGTTCATCGCTATCATCAGTTTTCAGGACAACCTTCATTGATCCATCTCGCAGTACTGTTTTCATTGTTGTGGTATGAGAACTCCGCACTACTTTTGTTATCCGTTGACCGTGCTCGTCTGCGTACTCTTGTACCTCTTCTTTTGGCTCAGGAGGGATATCGACATCCATTTCCAAGTCGGGCGCCTGACGTTCTACTCGCAGTATTGTTTTGGTGGTCGTTGCTTTGGCGATTCTCTTCACCTGACGTCCGTCTTGATCAACGTATTCCTCGATAACTTCTTCATCAGGATTATCACTTTTATCTACCGAGCTCTGCAAAGGAATACTTACCTCGCCTGGTTCCTCTTCCAAGAAAACAGGTTCTGCTGATTCAAACACGACTGTCTCCCTGTCATTGTCATCGTAATCTTCTTCGTCAGATGAAGCTCCCAGAAGCGGCCTTCCCCATTCAAATTCTTCCTGTTTAGGCTCTGCTTTAGATTTACTTGGGACTTGAAAGTTTAAACTTTCAACGGTACTCATTTCGACGGCTGTAACTCCAAAGGGAGAATTATCAGAACTTTTTGCAACTGGTTTTCCTAATTCAAACGGTCTGGATGGAAGCAGTCCATCAGTTCTTTCAGTAGTAGGTTCCGTTTTCCCGGAGTTAGGAACCTCAAATGCTTCAAGTAGATTCTTTTTGACTGTGGTGACCTTAAAGGGACTGGAAGAATCACTGTCTGTTGGAGGTTCGTCATCCTAAAGATACAATGAAATACCATGCGGGTCACTTAACTCCAAAGATAAAAGAGCCATTTCGCCCAACCGATGGCGATATCTCTTTATTGACCGGCAAGTCATGAACTGATGGTCACATCCAAACACAATATCTTTCTAGGCGGATTCATGCTGACGTCATTGTTTACATTTTTGCTCATTTGCATACGGCTTTGCGTAAAGAAGGAAGTATGTTAGATACAAATTGACTTCAGGCAGCTGAAGAGCTAGAAAACCTTAGTACATGGTGAAATTTTTAGCTCTTTGGGTGTAATATTCAAGGAGAAATAGTTCATCAAAAACTGCAAAATTTCTGGGTGGCGAAAGCGCTAATGAGCTCATACATTCTATGTAAAATTTTGAGTTTTTAAACCCGTGTTGCACAAAAACTATTCAATGCATCAGGCTCGTATTCATTGGCCGAGTTAATCGTACTTTGGCCTTTCGATATTCAGAACTGATTTATTTTTAGCTCCATCAGAAACTGAATTGCTTATGCTAATGAGGCAAATATTGTAAACAAGGATTCCCCTATTGACAATGGCGTCTATTCTCACTGCCTAACTGTTAGACTAAGTATCAAAAGTTTCAGGAGGATTTGCGGCGCACTGATTATCTCGGGGAGCAAAAAGTCGCCAAATTGTAAAAAGCCTCTTCTATATCCAACGTTTTTACACTTTTTCCCATAAATCCTTTAATTATTCTGTTTCCGACCAATATGTAAATAAAGTTGCCTTTTCAGATTTAATTTGCATATAAAACTGTATATAAAATAGCCCCACTACAATCTCAGAGAAATGTCGGAAAGTTTAATAATACGTCACCCAAATAAATGGATAAGCTGTTGATTTCTAAAATAAGCATAAGGCTCTAAACAAAGCCTCTGGTGGGGGTTTTAATTGTCCTCAAATGCTGCACATCTCAGACCAGTCCTTACAAGCACTTAGACTTACAGCCGCGGGGCCAAAGCGACGTGAATCAAACACATGGAACTGATAACAGTCGACAGTTTTTTTTGCAGTTTTTCATGGGAAATACTGAGGGAAATGATATGAAAAGGTACAGAAATTATTCAGCTATCAATACTAGACAACGAAATATCACCACCATCAACATATTGAAAAAATTTGGAAGTTATCAGACAAGATTCGCTTCTAAAAGACCGAACAATATAGTTTACTCGAACAATCTACCCGCAGCTGGGGAGATGACTGAAAACCATTCTTGATAAATAGAACACTGGTAATTAAAAGACAGAAAAACTAGTAGATTTTTCCTGAATACGACGTCACCTGATCCTCGCCGCAATATAATTTACGCCTATATAATTTGTTTGGTTTCATGATTTTAAAAAATGCACATACAAATTTCATCAACCCTCGCGTTCGAAAACTAATCAAGATTTCAAATTACGCAATATCTTGTTGGGCATAAACAGTGCGAAGCACTAAAGAGCCCCATGATTTTGATTAGTCGCTGTGTCAAGTCACTGAAAACATAGATGCTAAACATTCCAAGATAAATCATCCGTGTCCAGGGTGTTTACAGCTCCGTCTCTTTAAGAATAAGTTTAGAGATCAACTCACATCTTTTCTGCGACGTCTAAACAAGCCAAAAACTCGTCCTACAGCTGTCACAACAGGATTCATTTGTACTGTGTGCTATGATGCTGAGGTTCGGTGATCAGTCACGTTTGTCAATAACGAATAATTATCCCAAGAGATCCGTGCTAAATTGTTCAACCAGAACTGTTCCCGCACAATATTGCGAAGCGAGTGTTTACCGACGCAAAGCGATCAGCGGTTAAAAAAAGAACCAAAAAAAATATTCCTCGATGTTCAGACAACCGTTGAAGGAAATAGACAGCAAATGAACAAGTAGCTGATGGGCCTAGCATAACCTTCAAAGGATATCGTAACACAAATTTATGCATTCATTTCACACGTTCTAGAGACACCCTTAAGAACAATGACCGCCAAAAAAAACACCAGCTGCAGTTTCTAGTCTAATAACTAGGAATTATCTGGATCCTTCTCTTTCACGGAAAAATACTTAGCAACCACAAGCCTTTCCATGCACGTACGCTCTCTATGTCCCTTGCTTTTCGATTTTAGAGATATAAATATATAATTTTTTTTTATTTCACCCGATCAGCTGACGCGACAAATCACTTGAGACACTCCTCCCTAGTACTTTCTGCTATAGGACACACAATTACATATTTACCTGGAAAGGAAGCTTACCTATACCCAGCTCCACAAATAGGCATCAAGTGTGACATTTCCAGCGTGACTATCACGTCCACCCCTTTCGGGCGCCATTGCACTCCACTATGAGGTTATATTGCTGCTGCACTTACCTTAGCGCGGTTGTTCTCGCTTGGGAAGCAAGGGTACATGAAGGTGATAATGTGAAGTGTGAGACGTCGAGCATAAAACGTGAATAGCGTGAACCGTAATACGTGAATCATGATGCATTAACCGTGACGCGTAAAACGTGAAGAGCGAGGCGCAAGGAACTTTTCTTTCCGGACTTACCTTGACGTCAAAACGATTTCTAAGCTCCAGCAGCTGAGTTTGGAGTTGATCCCACTGGTTGTTAACCCCGGTCACCTTGTGGACGACATTACTTGTATCCTGATTCGTATCCTCCAGGTATCTAATCACTTCCTGCCCAGATTCATTAGTGTTGGCCACCTGGTACTTCAAACTGGATATTTCGTGATTTAAGGCCTGTTAAAACAAACAAAAAATAAATGTAAACAATTTCAAAAATATCTACTAAAGTAGTAACACGACGACAAAGTGCACGGAGTTTTCCGACGGTAGAAAATGGGGAAAAAGAACCAAGTCAATGACGAGTAGATTGCCAATTAAAAACCAAAGCCCCCGTCACTTAATCAGTTCTTAAACAAGTAACAGCAATAGCTACGAAACTGTTTACAGTTCAACTACGTTTCCGCTGGAATTAATGGTTTGCCACGTTTTTTTCACTTTCTTAATGGAAATAGTTCTAAGACTAACCAAGTCGATCTTGCTCCTTCAAGCCCTTATTTTTTTGTCCATTTTTTGTACTGTTGTCTTTTTCATAATTTTTGAATTTTGACAACGAACAACTCAAATAAAAGAAAGCACAACACTAACGGCAGTTACCTTGACCCGCCTGCTAAGATTCTTGGGATCGTCTTCTCTTAAGAGCGCCTCGATCTCCAAGTGGCGCTGTTTGATTTGAACCGTGAGAGACTGGACTGATTCGTCCAGATTCTTGACCGTACTCCAGGTGCTTTCCAGCTCTTTTTGTCGCTCATTTGACGCTACCACGATGAACTCCATGCGGTTTCTTACGCTGGCAATCTCTTCCTGTAACGAATGGAATAAGCAGTGTAAGTCACGGTAGCACATCCAAATATCTTCCTGTAAAGGACCGGTGGGGAGTTCGGAGGATTTTGAAGGGATCACATGGTTTTCAGGGAGAATAGGAGGGGTCTCAGTCATCACCAACGGAGGAGAAAGGGAGGGGGGGGGGGAATATACAAAACTGATTGCCTATTAACAGCTAATGAGGAGGGATCAGGTCAATTTTATCATGACACAATCACCCACACCCAGGCGATAAATAGTGACCGGCCTCTAAGAGTCAAAGGTAATAATAAATCGTTTTTATCCGAAGCAGTAAAACGAGGCTTTACGGAATCAAAATCAAACCTTGGGATCCCAGGATCGGAATGGAAGGGAATTTTTTAGGATGCGGATAAAATAATTCATATATCGATTTCCTTTAAGAGGATGACTGATGGCTCCCTGCACGTAGTGTAACGCTTGCTCGTTTTGTTGCTGAAAATTTACCCGCCCACATTTACCCGCCCACATTTACCCTACGGTTGCAGTAGTAGACGGTTAGAAACCGCAGTAAAGAACTTTCGCAGCTCAGTTATACCTGGATTTCTTCATTTCCAGCAGCACCTTCTCGGTCCTCTAATAAATCATTTCCGGCTTTCAAGAGCAATTCAACATCTCCTTTGTTCTGGGCAATCTCTTTTTGTAGGGTCTGGAAAAGAAATCCAAAGTAAATCTATCATGAACATGTATTACAACGCTTTTCGATTGGCCATTGTTAAGTAATACCAAAGTGATCACTTCAGCTTATCATAAAACAAAGGTCAACAGGAGAAAAAAAGAACTCTAAGAGAGCCTAAGTAACCGGTTACAAGCGCTGCAATATGCGAGTGACCAAGCGAAGATTCTTTTACCCTCCAAGTGATCGGTTGATAAGGATTTATCAGATTTTATTTCAGACCTCAGTTGAGTTTCGAAAAACCAAAACCAAAGTTATTACACTCAATTGACAATTTCTCTAACGCACAACAAACGCAATCCTAGATGACTTTCGCCCCCATCGCAGTAATGTATGAGCCAAGAATGTTAAATAAAGAGTCAAGATCAGTTCGTTGTGATACACATATTTTCACTTTCTTCGATTTGCTGAGCGTGTTGTTCCTTACAAAAAAACTTTCAAGTCTTCTCATCACCTCAGTTAGCATATTATGTGACAAGGTAAAAATCATGAGAAAAAAAGTTCTACGTTTCCAACATGTGTTCAAACTTTTGGCACATTGACAAGAAAAGCGTGAGAAACGGAAAGTAATTCTACTTCTAGTTTTCTTTCAAGCTGCCCAAAAAAAGTCACGCAATATTGATGTCACTCACATGGCGCGACAAGTGTCTTTGGATCTTACCTTGTGATCGGATATTTGACGTCCAATGGTATCAGTGTCTCCCGCCACTGGTTCCAGTTTCCCTAACCTCTTTTCGGTCCTTCCCAGGAAAATAGTGATATTGCGCACTAGTCTCCTATATTTTTCCATCTGCAATACAGTCGTCTCCAACGTGACATTTCTTGTTTCTAGTTGTTTCCACACGTCATCGTAACGGGTGCGCACGGACGTCAAGTCCCCCTCGAGCGGGGTTTGAGGTGTTTCACCGGGGTGATGAGATGTAATACTGATGATAACTTTCCCCAGGCCCACCAAAAGATCTATCTGAGCCTTGTAATTCACGGCTTCGTTTTGCAATGCCTGCAAAATGAATTCAAACGCGATTCAATAAATTTTTAACTCTTTAAACCCTTTAAAGTGACCAGCATATAGTCTTACTTACAATAATATTGCTGAATTATCCATTAAGATCAAAAGAATTGAGGAAATAGACGGCAACCTAAGAAGCTTCGATTGCTTAACAAATTCCCCTTATTAGTACCAAAGGAAATGTAAAAAGAAATGTAGACAGAATATTGATACTGATGCTGAGGTAAAGAGTTAAGAACCACATTATTCAGGGCTCGACACCAAAGGTAGCCCACTAGCCACAGACTAGTAGAAATTCAGTTTTGGCTAGTGGTTTTCAATTTCCACTAGCCAGTTTGGCAAGTAAACAAACTGAAACTGTCGTAACATCTAAAAACATCAAAGATGTCACTCGCCACTTGGCCAGTAAGTTGAAAAGTTAGTGTCGAGCCCTGACATTAGCGAAGAACATAACTTTGCAAAGAGACTCCTCAAGAAGATCACTGAGAGTTGAACGAAATTTCGCATCCGGCAGGTTTTTTCTATACTTAACCATACAGCGAACAGGTGAAAGGAAAATTTGCTTCAGTAATTTCGGCGGGATCATTTATTCTAATTTCTAACTGAACAGCTATTTCTAGCCTCCTGAAGCCTTATCCATGTCCACGTTGACATCAAAACTACAACGGATTTCACATTTTAATTTTCTATTTTTCTACCTTCTGTTCTTTCATCTGCTCACTGAGTACATCTGGGTCCAGACCCACGGGAGGCATGGAGACAAGCCTCATTTCCATTCTGTCCAACCATACAGTGACAGTTTTGTAGACAGTGTAAAACTTTTCAGACTGTTCCTGTAACTCGTCAAACTTTGCCGTGGTATTGAGCAGTTTAATCGCAAGAGTCTGCCAGTTCTTGTTCACACGGTCTAGTGTTTCAAGGATTATGGACTGTTGCTTGTTCTTCTCCAGATTAATGAGTTCGTGACCCCCTTGGTTTACGGATTGGAAGGCTGGGCGCATCTTTTCTACTTCGTCTTGGAAATGCTGAAAAGGAAAAAAATACAGGTTGAGTATTTATTACTAAGCAAATAAAAAAAAATGGTTCATTGTCCCGATACCCTCTTTTCTGAAGTGAAAGATAAGCAGCAAAGCCATCTTATTAAGCCGGAATTTGAACTGACTGGGGTATATTAAAAATAAGATTTCGAACATCTAAGATATAGAGTTTATTTACCAAACTAATTAAAATTTCGATTAGATTAGCGTAGGGTGTATCCGGAGGTTTCAGCAACTTTTCCCATAAGAGGCAGCCGAGGATGTGACAGGAGGCTGTGCATGGAGAAGGGGCCGTAAGGCGAAACCCAAACACGAGAACCTGCTCACAGGCTTAACAGACAGCGGTTGACCGACGGAAACCCGCTTTTAACGAAGCCTCTGGTGTATCACTTCGTCATTAGAAAATCGGAGATGTTCACAGGTAAAACAAGGTCATGCGACAATGAGAATCATACTAATCAGGGTTATCAATATGATTTTGAGCAATCAGATTGCGATAGAAAGTAACTTGATGTTATCAACTGAGTTCATGGTGTAAATTTGAAACTGTAAAGAGTTTATAGAGGTGACGTTTCTCTCAAAAAAAAGGTTATCGCTCGAAACGTCAGCGATAACTCTTTACGGTGACTCTTTACGGTGACCAATTTATACTACTGACCAAGTTGATAACATCAAATTATCTTGTAATACAAATGAATAAATTATCTTGTAATACCCCCACCGACGCAATGCCAAAGTTTCTTTAGAAACTTAGCCCCTTTCTTCATTTGTTATACAAAGTAGGCGATACTAAGAACCGAAGGCCCCTCCGCACCATACCAAAAATTTCTTAAAACTGTCAGGATATGTTCAGCAAAGCTTTTAGAACCCTGAACAAAGTCTCTAACCTGTAACTTTTCTTCAAACACCAGGATATCACTGGTCACCAGTTCGCCGGAGTCAAGCCTCTTGATCATACCCAGTTCCCAGCGTTCAAAGTCTTTTGCGATCATGATAAACACACTCTTGAGTTCTTCCTTTCGATTGTCAGATCTTTCCAGTACTTCAACCCAGAGCTTGTTGAGCTGTTTTAATTTGGATTCTTTCTGCTTCTTCTTTTGTGAGTTGAACATGTCGTTCAGAGCTTCTACAGATGTTCCATTGCGGTTGACTTCTACCTGAAGAATCTGGGAAATTTCAAAACATTAACCCTTCAACTCCCAAGCGACCAAGACAGAATTTCTCCTAACAAGATCAATACGATATCAAAGCAACCAAGAGATGAGAATAGAGAAAAATATCACTTAGGGGATTGTTAGTTGATCCAATACCAAATTCTCTGAACTAACATCATAAGAATTGTACAGAGGACAGTAAGTAGAATTATTAATAAGATCTGGAAAGCAAGATGGCTAGCGAGCAAGGAATTGACAAAAATAAACGTACGCATCGGCTGGAGGGTGTAATCACACCAAATTTTCTGACTGAATCACTATGGCAGTGTAAACCAGACATAGTCAAGAATTTCTTATCCTATCTTGTGAGTTCACGGGCCAAGAGACAGATTCGAATAGGCATGTAAAAGTTGTTTTTCTGATTGGATGCTTCATGACTAACACAAAAATTCTAAAAGAATGAAAAGAGCGTCAAGCAAAAGTACCATTTTAAGTTGAAGCACTTGTAATGTTAGTCCCGTTACCTTAAACTGCTGAGCCTGGTTCCTGAGTTCAATCAAATTGCGTGACACGGGTGGAACTTTGTCAAGTTGTTTCTTAAGTTCAGTTAGAGCCTTGATCGCAACCTCTAATCCATCCTTGAAGTTCTGTGAGGTGGTGAGCGCTGCCTGCAATTTTTCCTGGTAGACATTGATGTTTGCACACAACTCATCATATCGTTGGCTTATCGTCTTCCCTCGTTCAAACTCAGGCGTTCGAATCAGTCCTTGGACACTGTGGCCGAGTACACCTACAGCTACGATCTCCGCCTGATGTAAATTGACCTCTGTCTGCAGAACCTACCGAGAAAACAAATCAAGATGAGGACAACAACCCCTGATGCGTGTTAGCTCTTCAGCTAAAATGTGCCCGTATGACCACCCCACCCACTTCGTTATTTACGTGGTCAAAAGGTTTAAAGCTTAGCGCAACAAGAGTAATGTCTTTGTTACTCGCGTTATCCCTCGCTTTAGACACTTTGCTTCTTAATTTTGCTCTCATTAGCTCGCTTCGATATTCCATCTTTGTTCTGAAGGCCACATGAGTCAAAACGCACTCTATGATCATTTCTGGGTACCTTAAGTTCTGTGATTTGCTGTTTAATAGCTGTTGGATCCGACTTCACAGGATGCGCCATGTACCGGGCTAATGTGTCCTCTGCTTTGTTCAACCAAGGTATCACTTGTGTGGCTTGACTGTCATACTCACGCAATTGCCGCCATGATCGGTCTAAGATAGTTCCTTGTTCACTAATCAGCAAAAGAAGCCTGCAAGAAGGAAAAAAATAACTTAGTCGCACAAGATTTATCCTTTAACCACTTGAGAATGCTAGCATCTAATTTCTAATTACAATACTACCCCTGAATCCAACATCATGTTCACGAAAATTAAGGACATGATCACTACCTAAAGCCGATTGATTGTTAAACAAATTCTCCTTGTCAGCACCCTAGGAAATGTATAGAGAGCAGTATGGAGATTATGCGTGCTGCTGATGGGTTGCAAAGGGGTAAATCTTTTGAGGCTGGTGGGTCTTAACTTTCGGAGGTTCTCCTTGCAGTTCCATCTTCGGTAGATGGGGTGTTAGAGCACCGAATGTTATCTCTGCAATTTCTCAAGTTTCCCTTGGAGGAGGAGGACACAACACAAAGGACCGACTCAACTTTTACCTCTCAATACGGAGTCAAATGTCAACAAGTACGCCGCAAAGTGATTCCACTAACTGTTAAGTGCCACATGAAATGTAACACGTGGAAATTGTAGAAGGAAATTTGGCTCAAACGAAATTTTACAATCAGGAATGTCTGAGCGGTAAACAAGATTTGATTTGCATAAATTTCTAAAAGGTTGTACGATTTGTAACGTTCCCTTCTTCATAAAGGGTAAACTGAAATGTTTTTTAAAAAAAAAAAAGAAAGAAATCACAAACGCTATCAAAACAAACTGAGAATAAAGAAGTCAAGGAATTATTCTCTACCTGCTGTAGCGCTCGTTAATATCGGCAAGCTTGTTCTCTAGTACCCAGGACTTTTCATTAGGGACCGCTATACTAACTTGCGCGGGCGATGTAACGTCTGCGGATTCTAATGTGGCAACAGAACGCTCGAGCTCTGCGTGGAAAACCTTAAAAAATGAATAGAGTTAAACCACTGTGTTCTGGCCTATACATTTCTTACAAATACAAATGCATGAGAAGAAAAAGTAAGCATTTTCATTGCTGCTTTAAATACATTATCCTACAAAATATATTCCTAGTCGGTTTCCATAGGAAAAATTTAGTCAACCGTGCTCATCCAAGAGATTGCAAACGTTCACATAGGTACTGAAAAGTTAGAGAGTACTGACAAAGTGTAGAGTGCTCCACGAATCCCTCTAGCTCCACGAATGCTCTAACTCGACGGTCCCGACTTGACGTCATGAACAGTAATTATCAAATGGGAAGTGCATTGGACACAATTCATTTTAAGAAAAAAAAAAAACATACCACCGTTCCCAGTACATGAAAAGAAAAGTAGGCTAACAAATACTGGTGGCAAAGCTTGAAAACACTCGTATAAAAAGGTTATCACCACTATTGAGAACTTAAAAAATGAATACAGAAATCAAATAATGCACAAATTAAAATTTTTGGGTTTCTAAGTCAATTCCACTCATAACATATCGGCCGGTGAGTTACTGTTACACACAGGTCTGCGATCAAAAATCACTTTCTTGTAGACGATTGTTACAAAAGACAAAGAGAAATGGTCACCTTTGCTTCGTGTAGGAAGTCCTCGCCACTCTGGTTCACCTCCTTTAAGTCACGTTCGTGATCTTTCACGTCGTCGACAAAATGCTAAATTGTTACGAAACGAAAGCACTTTTAGAAACATAATTGCATTGCGAATACAAGTAACGTTTTCCAAGGTCAGCCTATTGTTGACTGTAATTTAGTTTCGCCATTACCAAACATGGATAAAACGAAAACAAGAAAACAAACCCCAAATTAATCCCTTTACTTCGTCCAAAGACCGCTTACTTTGGTAAATATTTACATTTTAAAAATGTCAAATGCGCCAAAACGGATACAAAAATAATCATGTCAAGAAAAAAGAAAGCACGATGGAAAAATTCCTTGTTTAAAATTGGCAAGTGTCGCTTTGAGCGTAAATTAAGAGGAAAATGGAGAAGAGCAGAAGAGTTTCTCTTTGCGCAAGTTTTACTGGAAGCGAAAATTTTGGCGAGTGAAGGGTTCTTCGTGTAAGATGTTTGACGTAAGGAAGCATCTCTGTGCGGAATATCTTGAAGCGGAAAAATGGATGTAATATTTATACTGAGTTTTTGAGTTAATCTCCGAATCCGCGTAAAAATCTTGCAATTCCATTAAAGTGGGCCATTCTTTTCTGAGAATAATTCTTATGAAAACAAAGATTGTCTGACCTATTACGCATTAATAGTCAGTGAAAGTAGTATTGCGGAAATGCCTCTCTACTAATTGTGACATAACTTTCTCACCTAATCCATTAATTAAAATCTACAGGCATGAATGAGTCCTTTCTTTGATCGTTTACCCGCTCCACGAGGCTTGGTGGAAGGAAAATATCGGAACCCCTATTTTTCGATACATATTGTATTACTGGTGTTGTGTGACTAAGAAAATTGTTGCGCGACATACTCAAGCGAATGAAGAGAGCACAAAGTCTTATCTGTCACTCACAAGTGACGATTAAAGGTTACAGTCATGAAGAATAGACAATGAGTCTCAAACCTCAAGAAAATGAAAAGTTAAGCTTATTATTTCACTGTTCCGTATTCTTGATGGAAAGCCATGTTCAATGAACCAAATCTCTCTACATCCGGACACACAAACCTTGTGAATGAGAAGTTTGTCCTGTGCTCTTTGGATATTTTTGGCATCGAGAAGAATAGCACTGGCCTGATCCTCTGCTTTCTTGAGCCAAGCCTGAAAACAGACCAACAACTTCACTAAAATGAACAAATACAACAGAAACTGGAATTGTGTGCGAATCGCACTTAACGCTGCCCAGACCTTGTTCAGGGTTTTGTTTTACGGCATCATGGTATTCTGAATCAATGTTTGTCGCACTTCAGAGCTACCTTAAACTTGAAGTAATTTACTTCGCGAGAGAGAAAATCACGAAAAAGGCAGCGATGAACCAAAACGAAACCTGGATGAAAATATTTGATGCAGAATGCAGTTGACAACCTTAAGAAACTCCAGCAAAATGTTTCAAGAAACATCAAATGGTGACGCTGCACCATTAAACACATTTCAAAATATCCGAGCGCTTTTATCACATGAAGGCCAGCTTTCAAAGATCCTACTTCCTTTGCTCAACGAGCAAAGGGATGTGTGTGATGTAACCTGAAAATGCATGCGTAAAATTCCACTCTGTGACTGAAGAACACAGAATAGAGTTGCAAAGGGGCTGTTTGGTTATGCCACTTTTCTGGCAAATTTTGTCTCCTTTAATGCTCTACCTCGGTAAAGAGCCAACGTCATGGGCTGATTCTTAAAAGAGTCTTAAAATCATTAAGGCAAGCCCTTAGGCTAGATCTCGGTTAATCCACCAGCGTCAGGACCCGAGCGCCATTAAGGCAAGCCCTTAGGCTAGATCTCGGTTAATCCACCAGCGTCAGGACCCGAGCGCCATTAAGGCAAGCCCTTAGGCTAGATCTCGGTTAATCCACCAGCGTCAGGACCCGAGCGCCATTAAGGCAAGCCCTTAGGCTAGATCTCGGTTAATCCACAAGCGTCAGGACCCGAGCGCTCGCCGACCACAAATGGATTCAAATATTGAGGACTGTTCATGAGGCAAAAGAATTCGCATAAGTTGAGGGCATTTTTTTTAAATATTCTTCTTTATATTGCAACTTTTTAAAAAAAAATAATGAGCATACCAAGAAAGGATGTAGCAATTCTTCAAAATTCGTTAGCTTTTCGTGGATCCTCACAAGTCTCATGTACCGATTGTCGAGCTCGGCTTGCAGTCGTCCCCACCTCGCTTCCAATATGCTCATCTTCGAGTCAAGTTCGGCTTTCTTCGTGGGCGATAGAAGCTGACCGCTGCCTTTCAAGAACTGCTTGCTCTGCTCGAGCATAACTTCCACTGGTTTCTTCCTTTCATAAACTGCCTTGGTAAATCTCTGGATGAGGAAACGAACAATTTTTCATAATTTTCACTCTTTTACTCCCCAGATTCCAATATCTCATAAGTAATTCTTACCGTCCGCCATACAATTCTGATATTAGTTTGGAGAATTTGGTATTGGATCAGTTAATAATCCCCTTGTTGATAATTTTCTTTATTCTCATCACTTATCTGCTCTTTTTTGTATTGACATTGTAAGGAGAAATTCTGCCTTAGTCACTCATGCGAGTTAACGGCTGCCGGTTGAAACCTTTTCAAGATAGTAGAGTATTTTCAATCAAAGGAGCTCCTTTATAAATGAATAGTAAAGTAGGTTTTGAATAATTCAAGTAATTGGCAATTTCGCTTGTTGTCTAACTTGCTATCTAACCATACATTCAAATGGCGAGCTCGTAAATGTTAGCACCACACACCACTCTTAACATTCGAGACAAAATGAAGTTCACTCATGTTTGTATGTTAACAGTATCATAAGAAAAGTTTCTTGAAGTGCTTAATAACCTTCAGATTGAGGGACACTAAAATATATTACCTCGGAAGAACAGAAAAACACAATAGTTAGTGATAAACAACGATAGTACAAGGATGACTATACTTGGAAAAGATTGAAACAGATTCAACAAAGCAACTAAAAAATTTGGCAGAGTTTTTGTCGAAATTCACTCAAATGATAAACATCCTTAAAAATAACAAGGCAGCCCTCGGAAGTGATTGATATTTCTCAAGTGATTGCATAATCTAATTAGTTATAAAGGTATATGAATACAGGATGAAATAGTAATAAAAAAATTATAGCCAATTTCTCAAGGCCACATTACGTCAGTTATAAAGTATTTGCTTGTTATAAAGGTACTCTCGGAGCAAAATGTCCGTAAATCAAATACTGTGTCAATACTGTCCACATTTCATTAAAATGCAAATAAATTTTAAAAATTCAAGTTAACTCATGGGGATTTAGCGTGAAATTGCAGCGATTATGGGATTTAATACGCTACTCAAAGGGAAGTTTTCGAAGTTAATGTCTAATGTAGACTTAAAGTCTCGCGAAAAGTTATGCAAAGATCTTTGGCAGTTCGAGAGTAAAGCAAGCAGCATCCTACTGACGTGAACGGCTCTTGAGTTCTTCTGTAATGCAAACAATCTTTTGCTGTGTTTTAACTTGATTTGCTTGCGCATTCATGCTACTGTTCGAAAGAAGAGCGCGACCTTTCCATGACAAACAGAGAGAGGGCTCAGATTTTCGATTCTACAACTCGGCTGATCTGAATTTCTTACTCGTTGATGTCTTAAACAGATCGGTGTAAAGGACGTCACCAAACTTTCGAGCGAGTACACTTAGCCTCAGCGCAGTCTATTTCGCAGTTACAGCCGATCAAAAGTAACAATTAAAGAACAATTCGGACCAACTTTGAGCCGTTAATAAGAAGGAATACATAAGTTGTCGAACCTGGGTTTCAAGTTACAAAACATCGCGTCCCTCTCTTCACTGGAACCTTCAACACCACCAAATGGAATAATCAACGTAGTTTAAAACACAGAGTAACATTCCTCGACACAATTTCCGTGGTTGAGGGCTGACTAAACGAGAACAGCCTTGACAACCTCTTTTCGCGCCTGATCACTGGCTCTCTGTGATGGAACCTTCCTTGTTTTAAACTTCAATCATGATTCAGACAGGCGTCTTGTTTGTTTTCCGTGATTATTAAAATCACCAGAAACGACTGTTTGCTGATTACATGCAGATTAGTGCGACATCGTTTGGCTTTCTTGAGGAACTGGTCTCAAGGGAGTCGAATACTGAGGGTGCGAAATGCGCGAGAGTAAATGCGTTTGAAAAACTCCCTTGGATTTACGATTCTAACTTATGAATGAACTGTGTCCGAAACAATAACAACAAAAAGCCTTCTCGCCTAAAGAACTAAAAAAAATTTACAAAACAAACAGCTATCTGGTTTCATATATCCTTGTTAATTAATTCCTAAGCTTTAAATCTCAAATACAGACTCAAATCTCTGAGGATGAGAAATAAATCTAAGTTTTCAGTTGATAGATTACATACCACTGAGCGACTAGACGGTTTCAGAAGAAGTTTCTTCTAGATTTGTTTATTTCGTCGATCCACTTCGAAATTCTCCATTCTGGTTGCTATAATACTTTGTAGAGCAGTTGGGAGACTTAGCTTCTATATCAAGATACCACTTCTCACTGACAAACCTGTCTTTTCTCACCTTCTCAAGGAGAAGTCACATGTTGGTCAGAGTCGAATAGTACATGCACTATCATGTGGAAATATGGGTATACCCTAAATTGTCATTCCTACTCTGTGGTTGATGATAAAAAGCGGGATGTTTGATGATTCTTTCGAGACTTTTTAAGCAAAACCTTTCACGTATGTAAGACTTCTCACAGTGACATGCAGCCAATCAAATGAAAGCAAGCCAGGTATAATGCTATAGGACCATTCCATTTACCGCTAAATTCGACTCTGACCTTCGGACCGTGACCCCCAGTGGCTATCAAAACAGGGGCATGCCAAAGGTGCGAGGAAATCTGTAAAACTTCCACCGTTAAAAAGCTGATACCATTATTGTAATTGTCTCACTCTAGTTATAGCGGAAACCTGGGAGCATTTGAGTTATGGCGTAAGTAGCCTTTTATCTAGCGAGAGTAGTTTGAAAATGAGATCTTCTCTTGCAATAAATTGATTCTATGGTTTGGGTCGGTTAAGAAACTATTCTCTAAAGATATACCAATTGATTAACGTTACCAAAATTCACCCTAAAAATCTATCATCATCATGTTGATCTTACCTTCTGTTCTTCAATTTGTTCTTCTAATTCTTTGACATCTGCGGGGGAGGCCGATTGCGTTAGCAGGATTTTCTCTGTGTCGGACAGCCAATCAAGTAAGTGCTGTATCGAGGAACACCACTGTAAGCACGCCTCTTCAACCTGAACAAGTAAAAAGTGAACGTCAAAAAAAGGTTTGACTGAACGTCACGCCAATGTTGGGTGATTGTCATGCAGTGAACCTAAGAAGGCCAGTTGTCACGATAATCAACAGTTTTAATTTAATCCAAAATGACATTCACATTAAGACCGTGCGAAATATAGATGAGATTAATGCGCGTACAATGGTAAGCTGGGAAAGTAACGACCACTTTATAATCGCATTAAAAATAACCATAATCATTTAAAAGGGTGCTCAAATGCTCGGGTTTATTTCATGTTTCGAATGATAAAAATTTGTAAAATTCTGGATGGCAGTAAGTTTTCTAACAACGATGCTTTCTCTCAAGAAACTCAATACAAAAAAACAGCTATTTAACACTTACAAATGTTTTTATCTTGAAAAATACCATCCGATTGTTACCGAATATTTAAAAAACTGGAACAAAATGTGCACTCATCCCATTACGATAATAGGATTGGAGGAGGAAGACGAAAAATAAGTTTCAGTACAAAAAAGTTCAGTAAAAAGCTTGGACAAATAAAAAACAGTTGGGTGTTTCTAGTTTCAATTGGCAGCTCGAACGGCTGTGAACCGCTTGCGATCATGGGTAAATGTTTTGCACCTTTTCTTTTCCGAGTTGACTTATGCAACAAAAATGTTAAAAAAAGGGGGGGCAGGTCTCGTACACTGCCATAACTGTAAAAAAAAATACCTTGTAATCTGGATGACAATTACAACTGTGAAAGACCTCGGAATGGGGTCGAAATAGCAAACTAAAAGGTGCTGCAATGGATTAATCCAAACGCGGCGTTTTAAGCACAGTAAAGCTCCTTAAAGTAGATTTAAAGAGAGACGTTAAAAAAAGAGACAAGGTTTATGAACCATTAGTGGCGCAGTCTGTTGAAGTGTTCAAGAAAAATACCTGGTGAGGCAGACTAAACACGTCTCAGCGCCCATTACCGCTACAAGTAATGGGCTCCTGACACGTCACAATCTGTTGTCAGTGCAGAGTTAAAGTAAATAAAGTACATATTCACCACGATAATCGGGCAATAATAGTCGGGAAGTACTTAAGAACAGATGAGCCTCTGGTTCAAATTTCGTTTAGAAGAAAAGAGTAAGATTAATTTGTGAAATGCACCAACTTACTTCTTTGTGTTCTTTTCCGTGTCTTTTCAAGGTCTCCACAAGGTTCTCCATGGCAAACTGCACTTCATTCAAGAGTTTTTCGTATCGAGCGTTCATGCTCATCAGGGATGAAATTATTTCTTCTCGGCCCTTCTGGGCACTTTCCAAGAGGGGGTTGATAGCTTCTCTGGACTCTGGTAAGTGATGCAGGCTATGACGGTACTCCTCAAGGTTCCTTTCCCACATCTAGCAACAAGCACCAAAAATATTTAGCTTTACTCCTTTAATTCTCAGAAGTGATTAACATGTAATTTCCCCCTTTAACATCCATACATTATAGTGTGAACAGGTGATGAGAATACTCAAATTTATCTGGTTGAAATTGTTATCTTGATCTGAAACCAAATTCATGTGACTAATTCACAAGGAAATGTGTAGCAACTCGAGGGAGATTTTACAATCAGATCTTGAGATTTAAAGGGTTAAATTAGCTAGGAAGTAACACCTCTCAAAAAAATATAATATTCCAACAACTACTTATTTGAATTTATGTTCAGATCTGAGCACAGATTAATAGGGGCGTCTTAAAATCAAAGATATATGAGGGAGGATTAGGCTCTAGTCGGGTCATCCGCGCGCTAAAATCTCGTAATCTCATCCCAAACGAAATAAAGGAGATTGGGCATAATGTGACTCAGGCCCATGCTCACCTGTGATTCGTCTGAGTATTCATGTCCAACAGTACAGAGTGTTTTGATTGGTACTTGCTGGCTTCGTATATCCGTGTATAGGGACTGAAAAACAAATTTGAAAATCTCGATTCAGTTTTCTGATTTCTTACTAGCCTTAACTTTGTAGGCGAAAAGAACTGCATTATGACCTACAGTTGCAAAGGCATTTATCCGTCAACAAACATCTCTTAATTGCCGGATGCTATGTCCATCTCACATTTTTAAATCACGAATTGATTAAGTTCGATAAATTACCCAGCAAACAAGTGACGATAAAAGAAACTCTTATCAGCCAGAGGGTGTTATTTTGATGAAACGCCAAATTCCTCTTACAATTCACAGGGAAAATGTATGTCACCTAGAATGGGAGAATAACGTGTCTGATCAGATCTTGGAAGGTTAGGGGTTAAAAAGTTACTTAGTTGCTGGAATATGAACCAAATGAACCAAATGGCCACAAGCTCTCTTGCAAATCGTAAAAAGCTGCGAGGATGCACTGAAAATTTTTCAAAACGAGACTGAATTCTTCATAATTTTATAAAATAAAAGACAATTTCAGTTGAGTGTTCAAAGTAACCAGGATTGCTTTGGTTTTGCTTTACCTCACTCTGCGATTGGTCTAGAAAAATCTCGTGCCGCCATCTCAACCAATCAGATTGAAAACTAAAAACCAATCCCGTTTTCCCGCGCTTTCAGCAGGTTGCCTGTTTTTACTTTGAGTTCTTATTAGTTTATGACGATGTCAACCTTTATTCTGATTGGCAGTTGTGATAATTTTGGATTTGTTTTTTCGACACTTCATTGAAAACAAGAATTTTAGACTCACCGTGAGTTCCTCCATAACACTTTCAGCATTACTAGGGTCGGTATTCCAGCCCCGGTCTTGGACTTTCTCCTCGACTCTGTTCAACCAGTCCAATTCACTTTGCAACCCAGCTTGAAACTGCTCCAGTTTGTGTTCAGCTTTCACCAGGCCCCCGAGACGGTTATCAATCTCGTTCAGAGCCGCTTGCCATCTCTCGAGAACGGCCTGGACTCTAGCCTTTTCAAATTCCTTTAAGTCGGGCAGTGATCTTCGAATGTCGTCAATTTTGTCCTTTCTCGGTTCTATTTCGGTCTGGAGTACTTCCTGTAGGTTGAAAAAATAAAAAAAAAATTACACTTTTGTTAATTCTAACTGCTTCCCTACGTAGCTTTAGAGATTGGCCCGAGGTCGTGGCAGTAAGGAAGAAATGTAGCGAGGCCCGTGCAAAAACGACAGGGAGCTAATATTCCTCAGAACAACTCAAACAAGCGAGGTTAGTAAGTTGTTAATCACATGGCACTCTGATTAAACATTTTTATTTTTAATTTACCGGCTTTCGAGAAAAAAAATCCCACGGTCTATGATCGTTTCCGTAAAAACGCTGCATATGACAAAAATTCTGACCAAGTAAGAACCCCTCAGAGCGCTATCTTATCCTTAAAAATTGAGGTTGCGTTTTCTCAACTCGCTTGGTTCTCAAAAAAAAAAAAAAAAAGGGGGGGGAGCGAAAGAAAAAGATAGGAATTATAGTCTTGTTATTTCTGGCTACCTGTATCACTTTTGTCTGATGTTGAATGTCCTTCAAGTTAGCAGTGAGTCCCGGCTGTTGAATAAGAATCACTTCGACGCGTCGCAAACTGTTTTCAAGATCTGTCACCAGTTCAGCGATGTTCAGCAAAAACACAAGCCTATCGATTGGTGAAAAAAAGTGAGCCTGAATTAGCAAGTGATATGAGAACTACTATGACAAGTTCGCACGATCGACGTACAAAAGGAAGAAAGTAATGTTAATTCGACGCCGGCTAAACGCGATTGTTGGAAACTTAGGCGAGCTCTGACGAGAGCATGCACAACAAAACAAGACAAAGAACGCTTTCAGATTGAGTTTCGTAAAATCCAAACCAAAGTTATCATAACAGACAATCAAAAGAAAGGAAAATACCAGTAAGAGCTAATGAAAGCCCAGGGTAAAAACAACCAAACTTCCTAAGGCGCGGGATAACGGTTTTAGTTTTGCATCTGATGCGCGGAGAGAGTGGCGCGAGTTTTCTGAACCAATCAGAAAGCGAAGTAAAGCAAACACAAAGCAATCTCGGAATTGCCCCAGGCATGAACATAAGTACGGGATTGACAGAACACCAAGCATTTGGAAGTCCATGATATTGATTCGCAAGTCGTTATTCTTCTATTCATAAATCCTTGTACGTACTATCATTAATACACAGCCAATATTGAGTTAGTGTCGATAGCATTTTGAACGATTCGGATCAGGGTTCAAATGCCTCCTGGAACATATATCACAGTGAAAGAATTTCGCGGGAAAAATACGCGTTTAAGAATTGATTTAGCCTAAACTCACATTTTGTGCCAAATGTTTGCCTCTTTCTTAACGTGTTTCCATTTTTCCGACAGTAAACCTAATTTACTCTGTAGTTGAGGATCCATCTGAGTCACCACAGATTGTGTCAAGGAGTCGTACTGCGGTGTTCTTTGTTTCTGCTCCTCTTGCAATTTCTAAAATGCAACATCGTACACCATGATTATCAGGGAACAAAAAAATTACATCTTAAAAAGATTTCATACGATGAATGAACGTTCCATAGTTTGCTTATCGATACAAAGCCAGTGTCACTTATAGCCTGACGAAGACTAGCAGCAAAGCAGTCGAAACGTCGCGATCGATGAGGTCGAATACCTTCATGATTCTATAGATGCAACACATGCTTCCGTGTGATGCAGCGATGCGTTTTGATAAGCACTCCTTGCAATAATGAGAATCAAAATGCAAAAACTAGTGCATACGGAAAAGAAAGTAGAGATAGTTAGCTGCTGCTTACTTCTAACCCTAAAGATTGCGACGCTCCATCTCACAGCAAACTATAACTTACAAGTTTTCTTTAGTCTCCACCTCACGTTCAACAAACATTTCTCATACTCTCCCCAACATCCAGTGTGGGTTATTACGCCAGTAAATCGATGGAAAGTGCGGTCAAATGCTTAAATAACTAGTTACTGAGTTCGTGCATGTTTACCGCATGATTGCATAGCAATGTATTTCTATTGTATGGACAAGTAAAGAATAAATCACCTCAACTTGCTGAAGAGTGCTAGACAGGCTTCTTTGGTTTAGAGTCTCAAGTGACTTTGTTTTCAAAACTTCCTCAGCTCTGTTGACCCACGCAATTAGATCATTTAGAGTGCTCTGAGCACTTTGCTGAAAAGTAAAAAAAACCACCCGAAATGTCAATAACTTTGACAAATTGTGTGCGTCTTGTTTTGGGCACTTTTGTGTGTTTAACTTATTGCAAAGAGGTTTAGAGTGCTTTTCGTTTGAATGTCGTAAAACCAAAACCAAAGTAACCGCAATAGCCAATCAGAAGGGAGGAAAATACCCTGAAGAACCAATAAGAACTCAAAGTAGAACCGATCAAACTGCCTAAAGCGCGGGAAAACGCGGGCGACCAAGTCGTGATTGGTTTCAGTTCGCATCTGATTGGTCGAGAGAGTGGCGCAAGTTCTCTCGACCAATCAGAGCGAAGAAAAGCAAAAACAAAATAATCCCGGATTACTTTCACCGCTCTATTAAAATTACTCTATATATGAAGAAATTGTGACAGCGCAAAATCATTTTTTCATTCTCTCTACCTTATCAAGCGTCGGCACAGTTTGTGTTTCAAACATGGTCTCTGGTTCTATAGCACTTTCATTTAATGACACAGAAGCTGGTTCTAGCCGTTCTGTGATGCCTGCTATTTCCTGGTTATCAGGCATTTGGATATCTTTCAATAACTGTTCAACATCTTTTGATCCTACCAGAAGTGGCATCTTGCCCTGAAACGAATATGATGATCATGGATTTTATCCCAACATTTTAATCTAACACCTCAATATTCAAATACCAGTTTAAAATTTGGCTTTTCAATCTGATATGTAGCACTTAGAAACACAAGGTTCATATCATACCCATAGTTTAAAAATTTGGATGTAGGGAAATCATCAGGGGGGAAAAACCCTTCTAGCCAAGTAGTACACACAAAAACAGACCATAATGATGTTAACCCAGGTTGTATTACCACCAAAGGTTTTGGAAGACTTAATTTTTCAGTGCAATGAAAGGGAACCCTGCATGATAGGCCAGTTAAGCACCTAACACAACACCTGATCTTTGAAAATTCACTATAACCTGTTCACACTACAGCCAGAGTTTTCCAAAATTTGATTTGCTTTAGCTCAAGTTTAACTATGGTAAGGTTAAATTTTTTTGTGGGCAAGTAACCCAAGAGTGACCAGCATCTAATTTCTCCGAACGTTGTCATCCCTGAATCAAACATTAAGGTCGCGAGAATAAAGGAAATGATCACAACAAAAGAAGCTCTGGATTGTTAAACAAATTCTCCTTGTCAGCACCTTGGGAAATGTACAGAGAACAGTATGGAGAATATGCACACTGATGAGATAACGACAACTCAACCCAAGTGTAAGTAGAGTGAAGCTCTGTTAGAGTAGATCACTGCTAACTACCATCCTTGGAGCCAAGGTCCCAGTCTCATATACTTCACTGTTCATACAAACTGTACCAACTTTGTTACCCTTTTTAATACAAAACTGCTCCAACTAACCTTCTCAGGAGAAGTGGATTTAATAACCTTTACTTGTGTAAAAACTTGTTCTTTGCTAAGGGCTTGCTTTAAATTCCAGTGTCTTGTTCTCCACAGTGTCAGTAAATGTTTATACTGAATTTCTAACCTAGTGAAATAGGAAAGTGGCCACATGGTAGCTAAAACACTTGCCAATACAGTATCTTGCGCATCTTGTCTACTCAACATATCATTTTCTTTGCATAGAAAAGTATTTCATTGTATTACATGCTAATTAAGATCACAAGGCAATCAACTATGGTATAAGCTTGTTGTATTGGCAACTTATACAAATATACGTAAACAACTTGAAAAGAAATCCTAGGTGCAATAAAATCAATAAGAAGCAATTATAGCTCAAGACAGCTTGACTCCAGATCGAGTGGTCTGGATTCGAGCCCCAGCTGGAGACATTGTGTTGTGTTCTTAGGCAAGACACTTTACTCTCACAGTGCCTCTCTTCACCCAGGTGTATAAATGGGTACCGGCAATTTAATGCTGGGGGTAACCCTGCAATGGACTAGCACCCATCCAGGGGGGAGTAGAAATACTCCTAGTCGCTTCAGGCTACAGAAACCGGAGTTAAGCGCTGGCCTGATGGGCCACTGGCTCGCAAACAGACTTTACCTGTACCTCAAAACAAAGAACTCTTTAAATATTCATGAGATTTAATTATTCAAAGTAAAAAGATGCACTTGTACACAATATAATACTAAAGCCAATAAACTATAAAAGAAATCTGCACTCTTCATTAATTTAATAAGCAAAAGGGATAAAAGTTAAAATATATGACCATTACCTGGTTGAAAATTCTGTGGCCTCAACATCTGGAGCAGGAATAACGAAACAAACGGATGGAACTTCACACTGTCTACCACTGGCATTTGTAACCTGACAAAGGTTCCACAGTTTTCATTAAAAAACAAATACCATGATCCATCTGTTTTTATAAAAATCTGTCCTATTTTGTGGAATCTGGTGACTAGTAGTCTAGAATGCAATATTATTAACCTGCGGTGTGCGTTCAGCACATGCGCAGAGACAGTTAAAAAACATGTGCTCGAGTGCATGAGAGAACCGCCATGTTGAAACTTGTACTCGCTATGTACTCGTTGTGTTGTTTTACTAAGCGTGGCCGCCCCGTTTTATTCTGTCACTGTTAGAAGTTTCTGATTAAGTATTCATTGATTAAAGTCGATCAATTCAGTCTTGTGGTTCATGTCTGTCTGTCGGTCCTGTTTGTCTGTCTGTCTGTCTGTCCACGGTTGTAATTCAAAAATGTAAAAGGTCCACGATCTGAACTTAGTAGATGGCTGAATTGAATTTTGCAACAGCTTTCTTGGAGGAGTTCAAGGGCATGCTCCCCCAAAATTTGAAATTAAAAATCTCTGAAATGTGACTTCTAGCATTCTGGGACATATTTGAGTGACATTTTTTTAGCTAGATATTGATGTTAGCATCAGTTCAAAAATACTTCTTCTAAGCTTTGACTACAATTCACTAAGAAGCCAGCACAAAATGGTCTGACAGTTGGCATGTTTCCATCTCCCACCAGCTCCTCATGACAATCCTGCAATCTGTACATCTGTCCCCAACAGAGTGTCCCATTTGTTTATTTACCTGTTGATCTTGATTGTTTCCCTTTCTGTCTACCCACTCGCCTGTCTGTCTGAGAGTTTGTTGATCAGTCAGCCAAGTAGCTTGTCTGTGTGTCTTTGTTTGTTTGTTGGTTTTAAGATCTTGATCACTGCTTACAATTTAATTACAAGTCTTTATTTTTACAACTATACATACTTTCCAAGAATGATGTTCAGAATTATCCAGGAGTAGACATTCTTCACCTTTGTTGACAATATTCTGAAAGGATTTAACAGCATACCAGGGGTGAATAATAAGCCATCAATGGCACAAGAAAATCCCACATTTCAGATGAAACTGAATTTACTACCAACAAGTAAATGCTCGATAAAATACTTCATAACCAAGCTGTGCAAAACTCAGGGTAGCAACTTCAATCAGAAGTCACAGATTCCAACCACTGCATCAACAAGTCCACACCAGTCTTACCTGCATATTCTTGTAACTGCACACTGGATCAACCAAAAGTTTGCTCTTTAATTTAGATTTTCTTTGTGGCAGAGGAACCACCTTTTTACTCAGAAGTTGCAAGGAGCTAATGACATCTTTGAAGTCAACAAGTTCTTGCTTCATTTCCTGTAAGAAATTTTTAAACACATCAAATATATATAAAATTAACAAAATGTTTCCTGGAAAGCCCTGGAAGAGTAGATTGAGATCACATAACCTCTTCTGATATCTGTACATTTTATAAAGAAATAGGGAAACCCTTTAGATAACAAAGAGATTTTAAGGATCTTGAAACAATTGGGCAGCAACTTGTGGTGTAAAACATGACAATATTGTTATATTTTTAAACATGCCACAGAACCCTGTGATCAATAGGTAATCTCAGACAAAGTTGACTGAAGAGGTATGCCAGTGCTATGAGGACTATTTTCCTTTTGAGACACCCATTTTATGGTAACACCTTACATTTGGATCACAACAAGTTATGTATGATTGTGATTATCACTTTTTCTGGACAACTGAGAAGGTTACAGGCCAAGAACTCTCTTAGCAGGACCCCTTTGGTACTTGTATAAGATTTTATGCATAACACTTCCATGCAACACAGTTTTTCCATATTTTTTTATTTGTTTGAAGAAATGTTAAAAATTCATGCAAGAAGCTGACAGTGTTGTTAATCATCTTTTGAAGCTCTAGATATTCAACCTTCAGCATCCATGAGCTGTGCCATATTTTAAAAAGTCCACAGAGTTCATCAAAATACAAGCAGCAAGAAAAATACTCAACTATACACCAAAGCAATAGAGAGGTGAATTGTGGTTGGGATATTTGTGCTTGATTCATGCATTGTTTGTACTCTACTTATGCAGTCAGATAATAAAAGCTGATCATAAAAATAGACTAAAGGTATCTTTTGGTGGAACTTAATCCTCAGAGCAAGCATTTTAAGTAAAAATATGAAAGTAAAATTAGTCAGGATCAGCTGATTAACTGTAAGGGAAAATACTAACAAAGCAATTATGAGGTAAATGTGTGAGATTAAGAAGAGAAAAGTAACAAATAAGTTCTTGAAAAGAAACAGACCAGAACCAGTAATGTGGGGATTAGGTGATATTGGTGACTCACATCTGTTATCCTCCACCCACTCAGTCATAAATCTGACATTATCAAATATTCTGACCTGACATGATCAAATATTCTGACCTGACATTATCAAATATTCTACTAATAAGATATAACAGCATTCTTTGCAGAGTTATCTTCATAATGACATTAGGTGACATATTAAACCCAAAATAACTGAGCAGAACTTTCCTTTTGCAGAAACTTCCTTTTAATGTCATGCCCAATTAACTTTTGAACATAAAGAGGAAACTTATGCCCAGTGAAACAAGAAGGGAAGGAAGTGAGAACACACTTCTGCTTTCATGTATTGAACATAGGTTGTAATTTGATGTTCACAATGATGAAGCATCAATTCTGTTAAACAAATACATTGCATGCTGCTTTACATCTGTTGAGAAAACAATAGTAGATGATACTAAGATGTGACAACCAGACAACCCCTCTGAACTGACAAAGACTCGGACACAACACTCTTGCCACAGTCTGACCTAAACTGTAATGTAATACACTAACAGATTCAAGACAACATGAATCAAAGATAATGTATGCAGTGAACTCTTTGACCCTTAGGAGTGACTTATATCGAATTGCTACTATGAATAACACCCCCGAGTCACACATCAGGGAAGAAGCTCTTGATTGTTAAACATATTGTCCTTGTTGGCACCTCAGGAAATGTAAAGGACAGTTCCTGAGGAGAAGCAGACTGATGTAAGAGTGTCGAGGGTTAAGTGGCCAAATGATTGCCAATAGTGGCACTCTCTATAAGACTTTGGTTTGATACATTGCAAGTAAGAACCAGTTATAATATGTAAAAGTTCAAAGTATAAAGAAATGTATTAACATCAACCTGATGGTTGTCTTATAAGTTTTTTGGTGATGAATTAGCAAAACTTGTATACTTGTGTGTAAACTACAACAAGTTGATTAAAAAAAAAAAACAAAAAAAAAACAAATAATATATCAATACTAATACAGTTAATGTCTCCCTTAAACTTCCTGCTTCACATTGTTGAATTTCAATGAGAAATCACAGAGCACTTTCAAAGGGAGGTTTACTGACTGTTACCACTTCTGGGAAAAACTCTGGCAAAAATCTAAGGGGATGACAAAGGCAGTGATAGATAATGGATCACCTTCAAAAACATCAACTGTGTTTGAGTTTCTTTATCATCATAAATAGAAATTTTTGTCATCGTTGAACCCAGCCTTAGCTTCAAACATGTCCAAACCGATTCTATTAAAAATTTTTCTTTATGTTGATACAACAGACAAGGGCAATAAAATCATACTGGTCTGCAAATTCAAAACCAGAGATATGTTCATTTCCTGGAAATAACTTCAACCAACTACTAAACAAATCACCACGTAATCATCAAAACAAGAAGAGGCACAATATTCATAATAACATTTTCGCTAAACCACAGTAGAATTTTTAAGCGTAATCATTAGGTGCGTTTTGCATTAATGTGATCCTCCACAAGAGTCATTATCTCAAAGAATAAAACTTTAAGTCAATCGGGGAGTTATATAACGAAAGAAATGAAACTGATATGACTGTATAGTATAATTGATCTGTATGCGAGACAACCAGGTGAAGCGCATGATTTTTCAATGAACAGAAAGAGAAAATAAAAGCCACTTATTGAGCGTGACCCATGCCAAATATTGACACAAATTCGACGTTTATTTTGCAAGGAATTATAAAACCGCTTACGGCTCTGGCAACGTCGACCTCGATGCCCCAAAGCTTCACCGCATGAAATTAACACCAGGCGAAAACCGATCACGCGAAACATGTCGATTTCTGTTTACCAATAATCAACCGAGGAAACGAAACAAACAGAACTCTACAAATTTTCTTTAGAAATGTGCAAATTTACATTTAGGAAACTACGTTCACCTGATATCAAGTATTTAGAAATTCCACTCAAACTGCATTTCGAGTAAAAAGATCGAGCGATAAAAAAAGAAAAAAAAAACGCGTTAAACGAGCCGCAGAAACTGAAGCCAGACACGATGAGACCACTATTCTAAAATGCAAATTTAGCACAGTGCTTGTTGCCAATATTAATTCATTTTCACCACTCTTCGACCTGTTTAAAACACTC
Organism: Stylophora pistillata; assembly: GCF_964205215.1. Classification (NCBI taxonomy): domain Eukaryota; kingdom Metazoa; phylum Cnidaria; class Anthozoa; order Scleractinia; family Pocilloporidae; genus Stylophora; species Stylophora pistillata. The sequence continues at coordinate 11,287,364 of NC_142531.1, forward strand.
TGTGTTTATTACATCTTGAAGAACTATTTGATCACTGTTTACCTGCTTAAATTGGAGCATGTCCGTAACGACGTCTTTAAACTTTGGTTCTAGATCCTTCTCACTTTCCGTCTTTGGTCCGCGGAGAAGCAGCAAATAACGTTCTCTAGGTGCAGAAACACTTCTTTCATCGACCTTTCGATAGAAAACATCCCGAATATATTCCAAAGAGTATGCAATGATCGTCCCCATTTGTGACTGTCTGACAACTGGGAAGTTTTCCAGCGGAATTCCCTCATGGACTGCCTGCTCCGAGGCAGGGAGAACTCTTTCTCTTAAAAACTTTTGCCAGCGAGAGTCGTGAATTAATTGATCGTGATCAAAGATCGGCTGCTGTGAAGTTCGCCATCTCACTACAGTAGCCGCACTATGTAATGCTCGTCTGAATGCAAAATAAACACGAGTGAAAGGTTGCTTAATCATTTGTGAAATGAAAGAGACTGGATAAAGCAAATTTTGAAAAACTGCTCGCGACAAGCGCGCTGTCCTTATGGGAACCGTTAGAGATCGTCGTCCATGTAATTTGTTTTCGCTCCTCGATCGGTAAATGAAGTACAAAAGTGAAATTAATGCCACGACAGCGACAGCCGCCGATGTAAACAAAATGAACAGGAGAAGTGGTATGGGATTCCAATGCAAAACCACGCACATTTCTTAACTTTCACAACTGCTTACTCGCCAAGACTGTTTTGATAATGAAATCAATCTATTTAGCACTTTCGGCATCTGTTTCGTCTAAATCTCCGTCGTTGTCGTTTACATATAAGCCATTGTTTGGGAAGACGGCTGGATTTGACGTTTGAGAAGGGTTGCCGTTGCACGTGCACTGAACCTGCATGCATCCAGTTCATCAGTCACGAGTTCTCACTCCACAAATCAATCCGTAAGTTGAAATAATCAACTCTAAGAAATCAGTAAACAAGCTTCCCTGTGACGGACGTCAATTCCCTCTGCACGATCAACACGCTTCCTGTTTAAGCTGCTGAACCTTGGAGCCCCAACTCCCAAACAACAATTTCCACTCGACTGGAAATCGGATATGCGCGCATAAGGTTCGAAACCAGTCGCTCACAAAGAGCAGCGAATTTTTAATTTTCATTGTCACAATTAAATATTAATAACTTTAATGCAAAACTACTCACAAATTGTTTTTAATATCAGATTTCAAGGATAAAGACCGGAAAGGGTCTAAATAAACAGCGCGGGCATTTTAAAATACCATTAAGTACCGTCAAAATAAGGAATTACCATAATATTGCGCGAAACCTCGTTGACGTGAAAAAGTTTGAGGAATAATAAATTCTACAATTAGCCTATTATGTAATTTCTAGAAAATTGAATTGAGCGGCAAACAGCTAAGAAAAGCGCCGCATTGAAAATGGATAAGGTAAAAGCTTTGTTCATTATGCAAATAGATATTACACAATGGTTGACACGAATAAGATTAAGAAACAATATTCATACTTCGCAAGGCGCCTTTTAACACAAGTGAACCTTGACGAAGACAAAGCTCTTCAGACGCGACAGTTCTTTGTTTTTCTGTTACCGTCACGTCTTAAGGATGTGAACAAAAAGACTTAAGCTAGAGACTTCTAGTTGTGGTAAGCCACCTGTCAACTTACAAATTCTAGAATCATCTTTTACGAATAGTTACGTGTAAGTATATTCGAGAGGATTTTTGTTACTCCATCTACGCCCACGTTCTTCGTGGGGCATACTCTTTGTTCAACTGATGCCGGTAATTCTAGGCAAGCACTGCGATATTCTTTAACGAAACAACTAGTTCGCTTTTAGGAGTATTTTATGATTACAGGTACTGTGAGAGTTAGATCAGAGTATGCTGGATGCAGGACACTACCATAACTGATATACCATGCGCGCTCTCTTTGGTAACCAGTGGATATGTGCGTTAATGGGGAGCTAGTTGGGCACCCGTTAACTACTGTTTCAAGTTCTCCCAGCACTCCTTATGTCCAGATCGTGCGATGTAAACACAGCAAAAATCCCCTTTAGTTTGATTATTCGCTTGCTAAGGAAATCAAAGGCAGATTGATAAAACCAACTAAAGAAAAATATTAACGCAAAGAGCAATCTGTATGATTGTTTGTGGTGGGCGTTGGTGGGCGGAGGGCGGACTTAGAATGTATTGATTTTTTGGAACATAAAGGATGTGGTTAGCTATCGCGATGAAAACACTTGTGAAAGAAGTATGATCTTCTGTCCCACGGGTCACTTACGATATGATTTTTTTAACTCGGTCACTGATAAGAGAAAATGAACTGGTTAACTAACCATTTTCTTTCCTTACTTAGCTGTGGTATATCCCACGATTAGGAAGACCCAATTCAGACATTTTCTGATTACCTTTGTTATTTCACCCTTTCCTACCGGCGTTTCCAGTTTCCATAGCTTCCAGATTATAACTATTTGGCAAGAAAGTACTACAGGATTTCTCTCTCAATGAAAAGTCAGGATCATGTTGTAGGAGGGATGGAGTATCTCCACCGTCAAGAAGCTCTACACTTCTATTGCTTTAGTCACTGGTCGCAAATAGCAAGGCAAGAAAAAGAGACGAAACGCAAATCGAAATATCATTTTATTCTCCTGCTTTGCACGCCGAGTAAGAGCCTATTCAAGGTCAGGCACGCGGAGGAAAGATACAGGCCGTGTCCAAATGCGACATGTTTTCAAAAAAGTTGACTCTGCGAACGGGCATGGAGCGAATTACGTCTTCTAATTAGCTACCCAAGCGAGGGATAGCATGACAAGGCATGCTAATATCCAGCCATATCGACCACACGCAGAGTCAATAACACATAGAATTGTACGAGTGGGAAGAAACCTGGACTTTTCACGAACAACTCACCGTCAGATTGTTGAGAGCTTGTTCAGCTGCGTCACGTGACGGTATGTTTTGTACGTCATATTCACTGTTCAGTCGATCGACCAAATGAACCATCTTTTTCTCTGTGGTATGTGCGTCTTGGAAATACTACACATATTCAAGTAAAAACAAAAAAAACAAAAAAACAGGAAATTAAAGATGTATATAAACACCCACCCCTCCCCTAACCCCAAAACAGTCAACTGGTAACAAGTTCGGGTTTATGCTGGGTTAGAGGAGGGTAGGTACACAGTTGCGAATATAGGTCAAGCAAAAAGGGACAAAAAGTATTGGAACGATCCATGTCAGTTTAATCTCATATAGTAATGTACGATGGCACGGGGCATTAACAAAATCATGGACAACGGAGGATAAACAGATCATAATGGTACAGTGCAAACCACACCTGTTGATACATCTCTGCATTCCTGACGTGCTGGCGGAAGGCGACGAGAAGTTGGTTAAGCCACCACCACTGACTGCGCATGGCATTCAGGTACGCCTGCATGGAAAAGAAAACAGTCCCACACTTAATCGTTACTAGATTCTCGAGACGCTGTTTAGTTCTCGACAAGATAAGCAACTCCGTTTGTGTTCGAATCGTTTTTCCCTTAAGATTTGCCTTCCTCCCCAGCTCATCAGGCTTTAACGCTGAATTGTACATTCCCAACCATTCAATTCTTCAAAATAGATACCCAACCACCGTTTTTAATTCCTAATGTATGTCACAAAGCTACCAGTGACGATCACCATCTTGTCTTTTACTGAATCTCACCTCAATTGGTCCTGGCGCAGGGTGCCCACTCTGCATCAGGTTCTCTCCTTTAGTAAGCAGCATATTGCAGTGAGGCTCTCTGTCTCGAACATCAAATTCAAGATTCTAAGAGCAAAATGGATTAACAAGTTTCAAAAAGGGCGTCAACCCCAACCCTGTCCTAATCCCACTTTTCAACTCTTTATACCTCTCCATGCGCTTGAAGATCTTCAATGTCGAGATCTGTGATGGACCAGTCACGTGACACCTCAGGCTCTTCTCTTTGGTTCATCCATATCAACTCTTTGGTGGCTTCGCTCATAAACTCCACAAGACTCTTCAGGTAATTGATGCGATTCACAGAACTCTTCTGCAAGATAAAGAGTTTATATTGTATCAATATACGAATCGAATTTGGACGCACTGATCAAAAGTAAAGAGAGAAAAGGCGCGTAAGATCATGCTGTCGTACCACAAGAGCAGCGTATTCTTCATGTATTTCTATGATCTTCTCCCGAAGACTTCTGTCTTCAGCCTGAGTCAAAACAGAATGAGAAATAAATAGATATCTTCTGGATACACATGAAACATTTCCGTGCCACGCCCCTCACATAAAAATTATCAATACCTCTCGACAGAGACGACGTTCAAACGCACTCCTCGACCCCAATCCCTCTCCCGACCTAAGTCCTTCAGGTATCACTCCCTTGATAAACGGCTTAATTTTCATAACTACATATACACTGGTTTTCCAAGTAGCGTATCGATATTTTACATAAACTTACAGTTGCGACACCCCCAATTTATCAGTATCTTTTCACAACATTCTGTCCGGTAAGTTATACAATACAATCCCACCTCAAGTTGTTTAAGTTTATCAAGTTCGTCTTTGAAGGCAAGCACAGCATCGTGTTGCGCATGATGGTTTTGTTGGTGTCTCTGCGCAGATGGTAAATCCAGACCAAAGTCTTCCTTTTCGATGGCCTCCTGTGCAAAACAAAGACATCAACATTCGAGTTCAATGTATACCTTCATGTAGGCTGTATCTGCAAGGGAAGTGCAGCGAAGCATCTGTGGCAGAAGCTATTAGCAATTTTATCCCTATTAATGAAAGTGTCCATGAAGCTTCTCACTCTTCCCTTAGAGTGCTCAATGGAAAGTCGAACTGAAATAAAATTGTCTCAACAAGAACACAATACTTTCGACTCAGAGCCTCCCAAAAAAGAAAAGAAGGCATTATGATTTGAAACACGGGTAGCAAATCCTGAGTTTCTATACATTCAAGTCAGGGGTTAACAATAACGGGTACGAATTGGCAAGAAAAGAAGAAAGTAAATGCAGGTTCTCTTAAGAAAATGCAACGTCCTCTCGGATGGAATTAATGACTTGTCATAAATCATTCAAGGAACTTAAAGCTAAACCCTTGATATTTTGTCCTCTAATTTTCTTAACTTTGATGCGACAGCAGAGAGCTTGACGTAAAGAAACAAGTCTCTACAAAATTTATGACCAGATTTTTTTTTTATCACATTAAGAAAACGTTGAATTGCACTATAACGATATCTTATTGACATTTTCCATGACGAAGACGAACATTTTAAAAACGCAATGTCAAATCAATGCAATACCTGATATTTGCGCAACGGCATTATTATATCCAATCGAGCCATATTTTAGAGCGCCGCTCAACGTTTCAGTTTTCTGAAGAAGTTAACTTTTGTCGCATAAAAGCAACTGCGTAACACTTGACATCGGCGACAGCTAATTGGCAAAATTTTTGCCTGCCTCTAACTGTACCAGAACGGCAAATAAAAATCAACAAATAAATGCAAAACGGAAAAATAATCTGAAGTTTCTGGTTACCACCTGCTAGATTTGTATTATCTGATAAGATAAACAACTTACCGTGGGTAACCACAAAGAAGTGGAATCTCTATTTCTACTTCGCCCGAGTTTATCAATAAATTATGCAATATCTTATTTTGAAATTTTGCCCTAAATACACGAAAACAAGAAACACTTCTCCCGGAAAAATCCATAGGGAGAAGAAAACTATGAAAATTTAAACATTTTATCGAATGCAGCTCAAGTTATTATTGGGGAAGAAAATTCCAAAGCTATCCCTAATTTTCATTCCTGAGTTATTTAGATCCAATCAAAGTAAGTTTTATACCCCAGTCAACAAAAACCCTCTTTTAAGTCTTTGGTCCATGCAAGATGGTGAAACTACTTCACAATCAGTTCTATCAAGATTGAAATTAACCAAACACGAGATGTCCGAGACTAATAGTAGTACATGTACCCAGGGAAGTGTAAATTCAATAATGAAAAAATGGAACAAGGAACACGATTCTACTTGCTAAGAATTGATTGAGCCTGTGTTTAAATTATTTAGCCAGCAGTCGGACTGTATAACACGATGACGTCACGCCAAAAACCCGATATAAGGTTAAAAATGGCCAAGAAGAAATGCACTTCATTTTAAACCAAAAATCAAAAGTAATTTTAAACCAAAAATCAAAAGTAATCTCAACTGCTTGCTAATTTTGGTCACGGTTAATTTTTTAAACACCTTTTAGTTTATTAACGAACCTTTGTCTCTCTTATCCAAGCTAACATTGCATCCAATCGCTGCGATTTATCCCCAGATCCATCCAGTTCTGCAAACTTCATCCTCACTCGCATGCGGCCTTGTGTCGAGGTTGTATTGTCGCTTCCGTCTAAGGTGAAAAACATTTTCTGGTAGAATCAAACTAAAAACAATTATTTAGTCCGTAGTTTAGGCACCATAAGACCACTGGCTTGCGTTGATAATTAATTACAGGACGATTTTTGATTGACTGTTGTCAAGACAGATCAAAAGTAATCCAAGCGATCGGGGAACCCTTTACAACCAAACATCAGTATGCACATTCTCCAAACATCAGTATGCATATTCTCCATACTTTTCCCTATATATTCCGTCTGGAATTAACAAGGAGAATTTGTCAAACAGTCAAGAGCTACTTAAGCTTACGGTCATCTCCTTCATTCTCTTAAAAAAAGAAATTAGCGGCAGTCACTCTTTGGGGTTAAAGAAAGTAAATCAAGAAGAACCAATCAAAATACAAAAAAGTGAATTCAAGCGCTGAAAATATCCGATTCAATAAGAGGACAGCACAAGTTTTTAAACAAATCCCACAGTTTTACTTCTTTCTTACCGTCATTTAACCCCTCTGCGGACATGATCCGAGCAACAGTTGTCCTTGTTTCTGTGGGGGTACCCCCTGAGGAGCGGTAAGTCCTCTTTGTGATGGTGATGACCTTTCTTCTTGTCGTAACCTCTTCAAAGTCTTCTATGCTGGGCGTTGTTTCCTCTGTAGACACCACAGTTTTCTCCACAGGTAATTCCAGTTTCATTTTCTTGCCGTCGGTCGTGCTGAAAGTCTGGTAAGTGAGTACTTTTGTGGAACGAGCTTCCAATCGATCCTTCATCTCAGACCAGCGCCTTTCAATGGACTGAATTCTACGAGGAAGGAAAAACATGCGCGTAAAAAAACTTGTGTCCATACACGAGCCAAGTGGCTTACACCGCTGGAGCCTGTTTAACCAGTTTCTATAGCCTCAAAAGACCAGGAAGACTGTCACTCCTTCAGCGCATAGTAATTTACCCCAGCACTTGGTTAGGTTTCTTTAACCCTTTCCACCCTAACATCAGTATGCATATTCTCCATACTGTCCCCCATACATTTCCTTAGGGCTGACAAGGAGAATTTGTCCAACAATGAAAAGCTTCTTCAGTTGGTGATCATTTCCTGTATTCTCGTAATCTTAAAAGTTGATTCAGGGCTGATATTGTAAGGAGAAATTAACTGCTAGTCACTCTCAGTGGTCAACAATTCACCGCTACCAGTTCATACAAGTGGGTGGAGAGTGAGTGGGATTTAGAGTCTTACCCTGTCTTACCCTGAAGTCTCTACAAGACTCACTTTGGACTCAAAGCCGGACCTTATGATCCGGAAACATCACGTTACCCATCAGGCCCAGGTGGTGTGAAGGCTAGATAACGCTACCCACTGGATAAATCTTAGCCTGCAGTGCCGGCGTATTTTGGGCGCACGAGTGCACATTTTCGTATCAGGCCGCCATCTTAGATTTGGTAACTGTGGAGGATTAGGGTGAGGAAATATTTGCCGAGGGAGTAGGTGTTAAGTGGAAAAATGGGCAACGGGGGAGAAGGAGGGGAAGGAAAAATACGCCGGCACTGCAGACTAGATAAATCTCTATCCGATGGATAGCGCAACGCGTTTTGTTAACGTATATCCACCGGGTGGCGATTTATCCGTTGGATAGCGCTATCCACCATACGAACAACTTGGCCCAGGTCACTGTGTCTTCCACAGAATTAAGTAAGGATGATGTTGTCACCTTGTATCCGTGAAAATGTTTGTACTGTTATTCAGTTACAAATATTTTGGCCATACATTGTCTAAATTCCATTCAACATACCGTAAGTCGTTACTCTTCTTTTAAATTAAATGCGCGAATGACTCAGTAAAAAGTTTCCTTGACTCACTTAATTCTCATTTCATCAGCTCTAGAGTAGCGGCCAGCGACAAGAATGTCCACACCAGATAACATGTGCTTAATACTGGACTCAAACATCTACAGGAACGAAAAGAAATGGTCAATCCAGACCCTAACAAAATACTGCAAGAAAATTACTACTTTTTTATATTAAATAAATTAAAACCTCTTTTCCTTGGAACAATTGTAGCCCCGCTATCCAAACGCCCACCCTCTGTTTGCTAGAGTTAGCAAAATGTAGCCTGTGTAAGGGCCTGTGTAAGGGCCTGTGTAAGGGCCTGTGTAAGGGCCTGTGTAAGGGCCTGTGTAAGGGCCTGTGTAAGGGCCTGTGTAAGGGCCTGTGTAAGGGCCTGTGCAAGGGCCTGTGTAAGGGCCTGTGCAAGGGCCTGTGCAAGGGCCTGTGTAGCAAATCGACAACTTAAAGCCGGGCGCTTACCACAAGGGACTTTTCAATTTGGTAGAAATGCTTTCGGCGTGTCTCGCTATCAATTGTATCACCGACTTCCTCTTCCTGTGAGGGACAAAATAAAAAGGAGAGACGTCTCAATCAGTAAAATATTTTTATAGCATGCCAACAAGCGAAAGAGAACAGAAATTTGGTGTGAATTATTCAAGTAATAGACCACACTTTCTATCGGTTTACCGGCGTAATAACCCCCGCTACGCGAGATGTTGGGAGAACGCGAGAAAAGTTTGTAACTTCAATTTTGTGACTTCAATTTCCGATAGGTTTTACCAACGCAATAAACGATACGTTTTGGCCAATCAGGTTTACCGGTGCAATAAACGATACGTTTTGACCAATCAGGGCGCTCCTAGTATCTTAGTAATTTTCAACATAGATAGCCGCTACTTCTGCACTTACTGATTTGATTCTTTCTTCAATGTCATCTAGTGAAGCATCAACAAGAGTTGCCTGACGATAGAGAGGAACACAGGAAAGGATTTATTACTAGCTTTTTAACTGCAAACTTGACTTTTTAATTCATAAAGTCAAGGAAAGGTTGACGATGCCATAATTTTTAAAACACAACTGAATAACTTATCATGACTCCTTGATTCAAACATATTTTTTAACTTGTTTTGTACAAAAAAAAAAAAGACAATTCCGAACTGTATCTAGTTGCAAAGAAACTTGAGGGTAGCTTTTCCTTTATAAAAAGAAAATAGCTGCTATGTTTGGTACTGACCTCCTTTTGGATTTTTTCTGCCACTTGATGCATCTGCTCAAGCCTGAAAGACGTTTAGATTTAAGCATAGGCGTAAGATCCTCCATGCGGCCAGGAGGAAAAAATTTGGTATTCGAAACTCAATCCTTTACATACATCATGCATTATCATGCAGACAGGAGATGAGAACAAAGAGGATTATCAGCTTCCACGTGATATCTCGATATTAGACCAAATTCTATTGTTTGGGAGTTTGAGGGAAATCAAAGGTTACCTATAGATATGGGAACATTTCATCCATCGATTAAGAATCCTCCGAGATTGAGCTAAAGAAACTCTACAGTGATTTCATAGTTTTGCATGTGCCTCAAAGCCGCCTGTGATTAGTGGGTGCATTTGGAAAAAAATACGACAGCCGACCACAAGCATTTTCGTGGAGATGCATATCAAGGGGGATTGTGTAGTCCTATTAATCGTAAATACCCTGCACACGAAAAAGACAACACCATGGTTGTTCAAGAAATATACTTTTGTCATCCCGGATTATTATGGGCGACTTGTTCTTTATAAATCATTACATTTTGCACTTTCATTCGATTTAAAGACTAAAGCTTTGGCTGTGTTCTATCACAGCCCGAATGCGACAGGCGACCAAGTTTCGTCCCTGCCTTTTTAAAAAGTTGGACATCCCAAGCCACGCCTTCAGTAACCTAAGAAGACAGCCTTAGGCCCATATCATCTAAACAAGACTCAGTCTGATTAACAGCTGACGAGTGACAACACGTATCTTACCTGGTAAGCTCAATTCTCAGGGATTTGTTGTAGTTGTCCTGGGTCTCTACAAGCTTAGTCCATGACTGTAGGGAGAAACGATTTAGGTAGCGACTTTTAATTTTGAGAAGAAACACATATTCCCAACCCTCACCCCCACCCCTGTACGAACGAAAGTCCAAACTTGCGATAGTCCCCTACGCAGCCGTTAAATACGTTGTTTGGTTACGTCACGCACCGCACTCTTGACAGGGGAGAGAGCACGTTGCGTGACGAGTCCAAACAACAACTGCGAAGGAGTCTACGAGAGATGATGAAAATGACCCAGTTTCGGTTGAAAAACTTAGCGCCCAATGAACACTGAGAGACTATTTCAAGATGTTCAGTTTCTTTTCATTAATAGGACACACATGAACATACTCAAAGAGTCAAAATATCGTACACATGCAAACATTTTGGAAAATAGAAGACAACTTTTTCATAGCATGCATTCGTCCAAATAATCCGTTGTAAAGAAAGTGGAACGATAAAGATGTTAGTCTAGAACCACAAGAACTGTACACGATTCCGGGTTGTTTCAGGGCATTTCTCTGTAGCTTTGGCCGGCATTTGCCTTCTGTCTGTCATTTCGAGATGGCGATATGAGGCAAGCGTTGACTAAAGCTATTTCCCTTTGGAAAGAAAAGCTTAAAATTTGTCACTGATCAAGGTTTTTTTTTTTTTTTTTAGTGATGCAGAAGTTGCATCCGTAACCTCTGAGAACCATGTCAAATTTAATCTTTGTAAGCTATAGAGAAATCCTTTTCACTTAACGTTGCAAAATGAACAGTTCTTACCACTTCCAATTCCCTGGGACTACATTCAAAAGGAAACTCCAACCAAGTTGCCATCGGGCCATACAGTGCCTGGAAGTTGAATAACAAAAGTTACTTAATTTGCCAATTGGCTAATTTTCTGTTTTCATAAATTTAGAGCTCGAACCTTTCTTAGTTTGAGGCCAGCAGATTTCTCAGGCAGATAAACAACTTTCTTCAATTACTCGCCAAGTTGTCAAAGTCCTAGACAAAATAACTTGGATATATCAACAAAGTTGAAGTGGTAAATTGACCACCGTAACGATTACAAAAGCTGACGTTTCGAGCGTTAGCCCTTCGCTCCGACGAAGGGCTAACGCTCGAAACGTCAGCTTTTGTAATCGTTACGGTGGCCAATTTACCACTTCAACTTTGTTGATATATCCAAGTTATTTCGTTACTCCCACCGACGCAGCTCCAAACAGTTTCTCTCGAAACTATCAGCCTTTATTCAAAGTCCTAGACAAGCCTACGCCTGAGGTTTACTTTATTACCGAAAAAATTTTCAGTTTTTCCTTTGTACTCTTTAACTTTTTCTGAGTTTCTTTTTAGCTACATGTTACTTTTATCTCTTTTACTCTCAACCAAAGATCAATTGTCCATAATGTCTGCCACACATCTATTACGATTCTAACTCTCAGAATTTGGTGACAGAAGGAACGATTTCCCCTAGTTTGACTTTTTGTCTTTCTTCTCGTCATCTTTCTGCTCGACAATATGTTGGTATCATATGGAGACATAAATTACTTCTTGTTGGTGGAAGCTGTGCAAACTCTGGCAGTGAGTCACCCTTTCAACTTGTGTAACTGTCAAAGCTCTGCTATATAGGCATTGCTTTTAATCAAATCTAATCTTTACGGAAACAACCATTCTCAAAAAAAGTTCAAACAAATTTAACTGTACCTGTAGTTCACGAAATACCATTTTTAAGGAATATCTTGAGGCTTCCATCTCAGGAAATTCACTTATACGGTAGCGGTTGTGATCAACTATGAGCTCCTGATATTAAAAAAATTCTATCAATATGTGTTCAGTTTTAAAGGATCATTTCAAGAAGAGCTGCTGTCAGTACATCATCAATCCATGGAATTTGTAATGCAACATTAGGATCAATTACTGATAATTTTCTAGAACACTCCTCATAATCAGATCTGTACAATTATATTGATACGCAGTTACTTCTTTTTACTTTCAATATGTAATCTATATTGCATTGTAAGTAGCCTTATCTATTGCATGTCACTATTCTTACGTTGCAAATATCATTGTTTTCTTTCTTTTTTCTTGTTCTTGCCCCTGTGCAATGTTACCTTGTAACTTTGTCTTCTTTTCTAATTTGTATTTCATGGATAGCTGCCTAATTTCCCTAGCCCTTATGGTTATTATAGACAGCTAATACCTTACTATAAAGTTTCAAAATCTATGTATTACTTTTTCCTTCTTGTTGGTATAAATAAATGTTGTTGTTATTGTTTCTGTTGTTGTTGTTTACACCTCTTTACACCCCTCCCTCCCTGTACAACAACTTTACATTTTTTTTTTCGTAACTGTACCATCCAACTTTTGGAGGGGGGGGGGGGACTGGACGGGATTGATGTTCTCACAATTTTTATCACTGTTTGTAGGTGTAACCCTTTTGCCACTTGCTTTGGATCAAAGGAAAAATATAAGAAGTTGGGAATAACAGGATTCTTAAGTTGAGTCCCACAAGGGTTGTGTTCGTGTTGTACTTCAGAGGTAAAGCCACGGAGTAAGAGGAATTGTAATCAATCTGGCTGACATTTATTCTAAAGCCGGACATAATCATTTTGTTTAAGAAAAATGTACAGACAAACACTTGATCTTTGTGACTTCTACTACTTTGCTACACACTATAGTGAAAAAGAGTCTGTCCTGCAAAAGTCTGACCCAAAGGGAAATGGCTTAATTTTTAGGAGATGCACAAATGAATTTTTCATCCAAACCTTTATTCCATGGATGGTCTTTGGGAATCTCTGTTTCTCCATTCTCTGCTCCACTCTGTTGATCTCCACAACAAGAGCTTTTGCCAAGTTGCAATATTCTTCAAATTTGAAAAGCTTTTCCTGAATAAGTTAAATCAAAGGACGTGAAATGTGACTCAAAAAAGAATACATCAATGCAAAAATACTCAACTGGTCAAATTTGTTCAGTTTCTTGTTTGAAATCCATAAAACATATGAAATTGAGAGATACCCCAAGATAAACAAAAATGCTTACATTATCCTGCAATGACTCTTGTACAGTTGGCTCTTTTGGAAATACTTCATACAAAGAAGATACGTATGTCATGATGGATTTTTCATCTGGTTGTTCTGTATTTGCAAGATCTAGAACAGAAATCACAACAGGTTCATATCCACATGGTGTGCAATATTTTACTTGGTAGTATCAGTACATAATTTTGAATAAAAAATTTGGGAAAAAAATCTTTAAGAGTGTAATAGTATATGCTAAAACAGTGGATAGCATTGAAAGCATACTCTGATTGGCAACTCAAACTCCAAATATATCCCTTGTTATTCACCTCAAAACAACTTAAGCAGGATTTACCAGGACCAGACACTAATGGTTGCCAACTGGCCACAGAATTGAAGAAATTCAGTTTTGGCTAGTGGCTTTTGATTTCCACTTGCCAGTTTGGCTGGTGGAAAATTGAAATTGTTGTAACATCTAGCTTGTCACTAGCCACTTGGCCAGTAAGTTGAAAAGTTGTGTCAAGCCTGACAGGGCTGAATAACAAAATGCTAGGTCAGAGGGTAATACAGTCAACAACACAAGCTCAAGCATGCAAGGTCCAAAAATTTAGTGAAATTAGCAGAAAATGATAAGGGCTGACATTTTAGACTGAGACATTTTGTTGTAATCAAAGGCATTTTCCCATTTCCAGAGTTTTTAAGGAAAAAATGAATTTTCAAAAATTTTTAGGGGTGTACTGGCCCTGGATGTTCAAAGGTTGGATAACATTATCCACTGGATACAACTCTATCCAGTGGATAACGCTAAAATTTTTTGCTATCACTTATCCGCCAGATAATAATAATTTATCCCTTGGAAAGCACTATCCACCCTTTATACAACTGGGCCCTGGTGATCAGAGCATTATCACAACTTCTCCTAAGTTATGTACCCAGCTTATCCTGGATTAGTGAAGATTATTTTTAGTTTCAAACAACCCAGACTTTGATGGAGAGGAACACTGGGAGGGTACAAAACACAATGCCCTGGCTAACACTCAAGCCCACAGTCTGGAGTTCTTCCCGTTACCCATTAAGTCACTGCCTTCTTCATGCAATAACAAGGTCATCCCGTCAGCATCCTTTACCCTTTGTACACTTCATCACAACGGTCAGGGTTCGAGCTAAGAAATGAGGATGCCTGCTGAAATTTGAGGTGGCTCAAAGATGGTGAAACAAGAGACCCAGACTGGTTCTGGTTCCCAGAAATTCATCAGTGAATCTCACCTGCACTAAAAAACAACACTGAATGGTTTTCATTCCTTGTAGCAAACTGAGCATGTACACTTGATGATCTAATTTTATTACCTTCCACATCTAGGAGTCTGGGAACACCAAGTTCCTTTTCAGCCACATGAAATGAGTACTCCAGGTTTTGATCAGGGCTTGCTTTACTCAACTTGGAGAAGTCCACAAGATCTGGCCTATTTTGTTGGGTAAAACAGTCACAACTCATGACAATTCAATTAAAACTCACAAAAATGAATGGGTGTGAATCATATGTGACTGAAATTCACTTTTCTAACCAAACATAATAAACTTGACAGAATTGTTACAGAAATTAAAACATTTACAGTACCTGTATCTGTGGATAATTGCATTGAAAGCCAATCCATCTTTCCATGAAGTTGTAAAGTTCCCAACATCAACTGAAGGATAACTGAAAACAAGAAAAAAACATATGTTCTTCTCACTTAGCCTCTCTGTAACATGTTAAGCTAAGCATCAGAAAATTAAGGGTTAAAATCAAGCAAACTGAATGAAGTCAAGAAAAACATCGGACACCAGGGTGTAAAATGCACTTAACTTATGACATCTAACTGGCAAGTAGAGAGGTTCATGTTTATTAACTCAGCACGTACCCCTGAGTCACTTTCTTTGCCCACAGAAGAAGTGCATCTTTAGCTGTCATCTGCTCCTGCTTTCCCACTACCTCCACCTCTGAAATCTGTAAATTATACCATTATCTAACAATAATTATATGGAAACATTAACATACATGTACTTATTCTGAAAACTGAAAAAAAAAAACATTTTTAGAAAGATGTTCAAAAGAACCATGCAAGCTATTAACAAAGTAAGGAGAGCTTATTTTCTTTCAAGGGGCAGTGGAACAGTTTTACTTCAGAATTGAGTTATTTACTAATGATTTATCTACCTTTTAAGAATCAACCAACATTAGTGAATACACGGCTAATTTTCTGACCTGGTAGTGTAAGATAATTGTCCATATCAGCCCTAGGGTGAGCTTGGGATTACCATCCACAATGTCCTCACTTCGAATGTTAACCAGTTTCACCTGGAACAAAGTGATCATTACCTCAGGCTTTGAACAACGGTGTCTACATCAGGGGGAGCATCGAGTAAAGAAATCTTTTTAACCTGTTACAACCTAACATGCATATGCATATTCTCCACACTCTTCTCTATAAATTTCCTTAAGAGCTGACAAGGAGAATTTGTTTAACAATCAAGAGCTTCTTTAGTAAGTGATCATTTCCTTTATTCTAATGACCTTACTGTGTGATTCGAGGGTGATAATGTTAGAAGAATTTACAATATAATAGAAGGGTTAGGAAACTTGCAGGAAAGGATAAATTAAAGGTGCTCATGAAAACTGTGCATTAGATGGACCTTAATTTCAAACTAAAGGAGCAGATGATTAAACAAAACCTTTCTTGTTTTAAATACAAATAAGCTGAAACACAGAGAGAAAATCATCCAGTAGAGGTGGGGTGGGGGAGGGGCAATTTGAGGAGAAATATGTGACAGATTTCAATGACACTTCTTAATTACAATTTATCCATGTTTGATGTGTTTTAGTGTTTTAAATTGGTAATTCATTTCAATACAAGACAGATCCTAGGATTTCTTTATCAAGTACACCCTACATGAGTGTTCCACAGTTTTTTATTTCTATAGTATATGATTAAAACTTAGGATACCTGCTGTGACTGAAGAAATTCCAAAGCAGTCTGAACATTCTGAAGTCTGTGAAATCTTAACTGTCCTCTTTCTCTTGGCTAAATAATAAATATCACAAAAATAACAGGAAAATTATGAAAGATCCTCTCATTATGGAAACATTTAGCTTACAATGATGTAACACTTGCACTTTGCAGTCCAAGGTCTACCACAGACACTTTCTCTAATCACAATTTTTTGTGATATACATACCAAGTTGATCTTACAAAGAAGCTCTAGTAGTAATAACAGATTGGTTCCATCTCTTAGTTCCTCATAAAGATCCAAAATTCGTACATTAACCTAAGGAGAAAACCATTTTGGCAAGATTCAAGTTAATAGAGAAGAAAGTTGTCAAGTTATCTCAACAAAATGAGTCTTAGTAAGTAATCTTTCAAAAACAAATATAGCATCATTGAAATAATATTTAGCAAATATCCTGAACAAGCACCAAACACCATATACCTCAAATAAAGTCAATGTGGCTTGTGTTAAGGATGATCACCCCTTTCAACTCCCACATTTTCATCATTTGAATGCAAGGTATAAAATTTTTTCTTCTGTCCCTAACTTAAATGATGAATTTCCGTTCTCATCAATCAATTGCAGCTTACTGCATCTCAATTGTTTGAGTGTAGTTTGTACTGGAATTCACTTTAGACTGCAATGAGTGTAGAGTTGTGCTCAGTTTTCACTACATCATCCAAAAAAACAGGTAATATGAATACTAAGACTTCTCAGCTAGAAGTTCTCACTTTGATTTGTACCAAATTCTCGTGACCAAATTACAAGGAAAAGTGAAAATAACTTACACAGCAATGTGCAGCAGCTAGAAGTTAAGGGTTGTCTAGTGTTATTAGAGTTAAATTCTCTCGGTCTCACGGTTTATAAATCCTACATATCATTCGCCCTTATATACCCTACTGGAAAAAAAATAAAAAACTAATCCTACATAAGCATGAACTGTGTTTTGGATAAGTGGCCCCTGATACAGCTTAAGCACTATTTTAATGTGATTATCGTTGAAATACATCTCTCAATTAAAGCTGTTCTGTAGGAGAGATAGGAGGGTAGAAACACACACTAAGTAAACTTAGTGTAATTAAAGCCAGCCTGGAACTGAATTATCCAAACTGAAAAAAATATTGAATTGCATGCTTGATGAAAAAAAAAAAAACATCAAAGGGAACTCCCTTTGAAAACAATTGGGCATACCTCTAGTTCCTGTTTTCTCACAAAATGCTAACCATTATCCTTTTATGAATTCTAACCAGTTTCACTTTTATTTTTTCAAAAAGCTATCTGAGACACCTGAACACTTTGTAAAATATAAACATTTACTTTAATTGTAAAAAGTCCCCTAAATGTTCCTATTCACATATAATGATCTCTTAAGACCCTTGAGAAACTGTATCTTTTCAGCTTCCCCCAGCATGTGCAAGAGGGCAAGAGAATTAACTAAACCATCTTGAGCACACCTCTATACTCATTGCAGTCTAAAATGAATTCCAGTACAAACTACACTCAAACAATTATGAGATGCAGTAAGCCTCTATTGGTTGATGAGAACGGAAATTCGTCATTTAATTTAGGGACAGATGAAAAAATTTTATACCTTGCATTCAAATGACGAAAATGTTCATTTAACCGCACATTAAATTTCGTAACGTATATCTCACAGATAAGGCGTACGTTCTATAATTAGAAGCAACTCAACACACAGTTTAATCGAAAACGACAACTTATTAGAATGGAAATGAAATTGACAAGCTTACTTTCTGAAGATGGTTGTTCACCCACTTTGTGAAAGTTTTCTTCTGAACTGCATCTCTGTGATCTGTAAAGTCGACAGAAGGAAGCAAAGGTTGGCACATACACTTAGTGGTAAGCTTACAATGAAAGTATTAATAAAAATAACTAGCCATCCGAGTTGTTATCTTTGAATGAAAAAAGTAATTAACACGGAATAACTTATTACATAAATATACCTGCTTGAACACCACACTAATAGCAATGATGGAAGAGAAACTTAAAAACTAAAAATTCGTTTTCACTTTCTGCCGTTATATTGGTCAACTGCAACGAAGCAAAGCCCCTCGACCGATAAGGAACGTAGTCTACGTATCAATGTAGTTAAATGGACCACTATGCTAAGTCGAGAGCATCAAATATTCAGAGGGCTACGAAAACAAGAAGCCACGATTTTGAAGGAACGCCGTCTTCTTTTGCAGCAAAACACATGGTGTGGCTTAATTACCTGGCTCGCTCCGCCTCAACTCGATCATCAACTCATAAACATTGTCGTCTTCCTCGTCCAATTCTTCCAACTCGTGGTCCGCCATTTTAAAAAAATCTGTTGTCTCCAATCTTAAGCTCTATTCATTAACCCAGACAAGGGCGATTACTCCCAAGAGACTCGCAGCTTTACTCGAGGTCATTTCACAGTCAAATTCAACTCCCGATCATCAAACTTTGGTCACAGAGCGATTGATGTCATTTAAACTGGACAAGCAAACGGAAAGATGCAAACTCTACCAGAGCACCGAAGTAACCATTTGTATTGGACGGTTCTCCGATAAACAAGAGTGATGATAATTTTCATGCAAGACTAATGTTATCTTTAAATTCCGCCTTCTCAAATATAATGTCAAATGGAAATCTGCACGCTTCGTCTTTAATAATGGCTGAGATGAATGCGTGATGCGACCAAAGGTTCGTATGGACGCGTCCTGTCACTGCTTGCTTTCATGCCAACTGGAAGTCCAATATAATTTTGTGAAATATGAGAGCGAATGCTTGGGGTGTGGGGACAAACATTGTCCGATGTGACCTCCTCTCTGATGAGATATCGTACAGTCCAATAATTCTTAATTTTATGCAAATGCCAGGCCGGATGGAACAGTTCACGAAGGACTTTCTAGATGAATTATTCTTTTATTTTATCCGCATCTTTCGTACAAAAACTTTCACCTGTTTTGAGTAAATGCTGTAGCCGAGCGCATGAGTTTGTTTTTGCCGGTACTTTTAGAGTTAATATGTTAATATTAAAAAATAAGCTTTCTAACTAACAATAAAATAAAAACAATACATGTCTCGCAACTGCGACTGGAAATCATATGTTCACTGACCGCTAAATAATGATGCTATTCGAGAACTCGGCGAAAAACAGGCCGCACTATTTGTATCCTCGAACAATAACAAATAAAGAAATATTGACGGACAGCTCTGCATTTTGTCCTATCTTTAGCTTTCTGTAACAGGTTAAACGTCAAATTATTTCGTTAGCATAACTGTTGGCGTATTTTAAGTATAGCTGCCAGAAAGTAAATTGGAGACACGAACTCTGGCACCGCTTCGATCATTAATTGAAGACAGGGTAATGTCCAATTTAGTTTTCATATTGTTGAACAGGAGAGAAATTTCCACAAAGAGCATTTAACAAGCAGACAGTTAGCAAAGCACAGGGTCAATTAGTTCTAAATGAAACTCTGCTTCTTGAAGAGTTTTCAGCACGTAAACACAAAGCAAACAAGAATATCGTCGTAGTTAACCAACTTTTAAAAATAATGATGAAATTATGCAAAAGAGCGCGCTTACCAGCAATTTTACACACTGCTCTGTCGGCAACGTTCGATGGGCTTCGAGTTCCAGAGCGAGACCTTGGTCTACCGTGGATAGGAGTAGTCGGTCTAGACATAATAACTCGCACTATCTTGTGACAACAAGTTCATTTTCCTCTCAGCCGAAAAATGTCGTTCCTTCTACACGGTCGAATCTTGGGTTTGGCATCACATCCGTAGACCAGAAATTTCCACATGCAAATAGAATTATTATGAGAACTTACGTTAGTCATTGCTGACACTTGATGGCATACCAACATGCATATTCTCTCGGGGCGCTTTACTATACCTTGCCGTGCTGACCTAACGGATTAAACAAAGCAGCTCCAAGGCACTAAATTAAAAGTCTAAAGAGATCGCACAATTTGCCTCTTCACAGACGAGCCACCATGTTTTCCTTGCTTTGAATATTCATTGAAGTTGCTTTTGTTGCGGTTTGTATTGTGATTGGCTAGGCGAGATCGAAAGAAAATGATTTGGAGCTCAACGCAAAACGCGTGACACATTTTTTTTTTTTGGCGCGTAATCCCTCCCTCGCGTTCGAGGTTGTTTTGTCAATAATTTTATTACTAATCTTTCGGCGGGCGATTAGCCGTTGATTTTGCATCAAATGGCACCTATTAGAGACACGGATAGTTGCACTTGGTAAAAACATGAGTGGTATAAAAGCGGGTAGAAATTTGATCCGGTGAGCGATCAAATTGAATATTTAAATCTACGGTTGTTAATTTCACGCTAGGCGACCAACCTGCACAAGAAGACACGGACTGCCCGTCGCGCACCTAGAGCGCGCCTACAATGGGTCAAGGTTACAAAACGTGTGAAATATGATCTGAAGCAGATCTTTCTGCCCTTAAAGCTAGGTAACGACAGATTTGAACCAATCCTTCGCCAGAGATTGAAAGCCTTGCCAAGAATTACGTTCGGTCATGCAAAGGAAATTTTTCATGCACGCTTCTTGTCTTTTGCTATACCCTTATATTTTCCAAATAATTAATGTATTTGTATTACAATTATGTTGAAGAGTTGCATGTTGTGTGCGTAATGAGGCGGGTATTAAGTAAACAGTGACAAGTATTTACGAAAGACTAAAAACATGGGATATATTGAAGATATGAAGACCGACTCATATGTGAAGTCGAAGTCCTTAGCTAAAAAAACTTGAACCCATCAAAGTTCACAGGAATGTCCGCCTTCCAAAGATATTTCAGTCGCGAAAGGACGTGATGTCATCGAGTTTGTACTGCACCGAATTTTGACTATTTCCGGGATTACAAAGTTCGAAATTTGCTGCCTTGAATTTCTCTTATCAAGTTACAATTCCATCGCGTGACAAATCAAATATATGCTCATTATTTGCAGAAACTTTGTAAACAAATGCACAAAACTATTTTGGGGTCTCTGGGTTAAAAACAGAGTAGGGAATTAACATTCCATTGTCGAATTGCCGCGAATGGGAAAAATCAAATACTATTCCCCAAGACGGTCTAACTTAAGAGCCAGACATATAATATCATCTGATATTTCTTCATTCCGAAGTCCAGGCAACTTTGCGACGTAGGATTTTATCTAACTATTACTGACATTCTGTTACGGTAAACAACAAAATTAATTTGTCAGCAGACTTAAATACGATACTTAAAAATCAAGACAAAAGCTTGCCATGACCTTGAGTATGTTTTGTTCGTAATTTCGCCGATTGTCTCACTGGAGTCTGTAACTGGAGGGCTTCCCAAGAACAAGTTAATTTAGAGTTGAAATCTCGTCTGAGTATCATGCTTTTCTGGTCAGACAAGGGAGACTCTACTTTCTCTTTCTCCCCTGCCTCTTTATTTTATTCTTCCTTGCCCCTTCCCCTGCCCCTTCCCCCACCCCCATCTCCCTCAGCCGGATATATCCAGTAAAAAGGTTGACTGGGATGCTATGTTTCAGGAGCGTGGGAAAGACTGTCGGCGATGTGGAACAATGCGGAATTCGATATTGCTTAGTAAAAATCACCGACCTATCTTTTCTTGAAGTATTCATCACGTGCAGGTCGTCGTGCCCGTGTAATCTGCGGGTAGGGAAAAGGTAACTTCGAGAATGTTGATTCCTCACCCTCCGCAAAGCTTCCTGTGAGCCATACCCTCCTCTGTCTGAGGAGTCCATTGCTGGAAGGGGAGAAGCACATTCCAAGATTAACATGTGCTGCATAGCAATGCTGTTTAAAAGCAAGATGAACTGTGCGCTTTTTACAACGAGTGAAGGTGCCACGCCTTAGAGAGAAGTCAGGATGCTAGCAAAATCCACATCAATGACAGCACCTGGCGGTCACGCTTCTCTCTAGATCTCTTCCTGCCCTTCTTACTTATTTCCATACTTAGATCTCACAAGGGAAAAAAATGGTCTCGGCGCTTTTGCGTTCCGGCGAGACATAAACAGAGCGTAAAACCAAAGTTTAGAAAGTGTATAATTAGGCGAGAGTTAAGAAGATTAATCAAGAACCCCCTTGCCGAGAGTGCGCGATCGCGGGAGAGTCTTGCCGAACATGAAACTTTACGATCCTGCAGGTATTCAGCGCAATTTCAGTGCAGTTTATCGCTTTGATTTGAGACGTAGCCCACAAAAATGTTTACTTCGAAAAGCAGCTCAGCACTTTAAACAGGCGCACACGACCCCACGAGCTGTTAAGCTTTAATTTTTGAGTAAAGGTTTTACTTACTAAGTAATACGTGCTAAGGTTAAAGGAAGTGGGTTTTCTTTTTTTTTTTTCCCTTTTCTCACAGCGTCTTTCCTGTTTTTTGTTTGTTTGTTTGTTTTAACAATTAGTAGGTGGCTCGCTACTGCAGAAAACATTTCCGTTGGTTGATTACTCATTCCTGATGGTGTCCTACTTCGATTCTATTGCCTTTTCTGAAAAATAATCACCTTCAGCTGACAAATAAAATTCAGGAAGCCTGCACTGCTAGATAAGAAATTATGGGTCCCTCCAGTTTCTCGGAAATTTCTTTTTCTGTGGCCGTGGCCGTGGGCGGGGCGTATAGAAACAAATCGTGATTGGGCGTGAACTTTCTAAGGGTTCCTTTGTGATACATAAACATCGCATTTTTTCACAAATTAAAAATCGCTAGAAAATTACATGCAACTTTGAGCTGAGTCGTCGTAAACTCCGACGCTGATCACGGCGATAACCTGCAGTATCATCGAGCTGTATTCGCAACTAGTTTCGCACTGTGTAATGTAATAAAGATAATCATTGCATGAATCAGGCGACCGAAAGTGCCTACATAAACAGGATCATTTATAAAAAAAAAAGGAAAAAAAAAAAAGAGGTCCACGTTGAAAAAAACAAGGTACAAGTTGAAAAAAAAATGTTCAAGTTGAAAATATCAATTACGAGGGAGGACCACTCTGTAAGGGAACGGTTCAATTCGTAAATTCCACACGCCTACAATTCAGATGTACCCTGACAGTTCACACTTTAATTTTCATATTGCGAACATATTTGTAATATTTCCTTGTGTTTTTAATAAAAATCTTGATCATCAGAATGAACGTAAATTTACTAAAAAGTGTGTTAAAAGCAAATGTTTCCACCATTATCCGCATTCTAACCAAAAATGGATGTTAAAATAAGCCTAATTTCAGACGTATGATGGTTACGTCTTAGCAGAGACCAATAGATCACGATCTTTTGCACGACCCATACGTGCGTAGAATTTTTAAAATGAAATTCATCTAGAATGAGCTAAATAAGACCTAGGTTAATGTGTAGAACTAAACTTCCAGCTAATGACACAATTTCGCTATCGATACTAGAAATACGGGGGGAATGTCATTTATTTTAATACTTATAATGCATTGTGCGATTCCGTCACTAAGTACTATGTCTAACTATCATGATCGGAAGTAAATTATGCTTCTTTTACAATTATCTATATTGAAAATTACAATTGAGTTTAAAAATGTTTTATCATCAGCATATTGAGAGAAGCTACAATCACTTTTCGTGATAACCTTCAGATATACCCCCGCTGTATAAACGAAACCTCCTGGAGCGCTGGTCCCAACTTGAGTTATTTCCGTTAGCGCCTGTCACGTAATCCTTAAGAGATTGCGTGACGAATCAAAAGCTACGCCGTACACCATTTGCTTGCAAAGTTTGTAGGACGTAGTGCAAGCAGAAAAATGTTCATTCCCAAATCAAGTGCCGAGCTTCTGTTTCATTTTAACCTTCATCTTTATTATTCCATTTTTTTTCTTCTTTTGCATGGTACCAAGGATTCGAGAGGACTGGATTCTTCTGGAGACGAACTTGCTTCATCCTGGGGTAAAAAACAAACAAAACAAAAGTGAGTGAAATTAGACACACTAGGCGCGTTGTATGAGGCACATACAGGGTTGGAAACTCTTACCGTGTTACTCAGGGTCCAAGCCCTCCTCGACAGCAGCCAGTTGATAATGTGCTTTTCTCAATTCTCCTAGTTTTTGACGTTCTTTAGTCAGCTGGCTTTCAAGCTCTAGAACCCGAACCTAGAGAGAGGTAAAATTATGAAGTAAATCGCTTTCACTGACACAAAGTTCTAGACGAAGATAACAGAAAGAAAATCCAAGGGCTTGAGTGTAGGTGCCACTGTTAGCAATTCTCTGTATGACAGATGGATGTAGATGTTGTAGTTCAATTTTATCCTTGGTTCAAATTTTATTTTCCTTTGTTTCAAACTCATTATCATACATTAACATGATCGAGAACAAAGGAAAATAAAATTTGAACCAAGGATAAAATTGAACTACAACATAGATACCTGTGACTCCATTTCAAATCTCTTTGCCTGGGTGAGGCTGAGCTTGGTGTAATCTGGTACTGCTTCTGCGCAAATAAATCAAGAAAATGGAGGTACCATCGGCTTTACCCCTTTGACTCCCAACATCTCATCTCTAATTCTCCACACTTTCTGTCATATCATTCTTATGATATTAGTTTGGAGAGTTTGTGTAGGATCATCTAATTAATCTCCTAATTGATATTTTTCTTTAGTCTCATCACTTGTTCGCTTGATATTGTATTGATAATGTTAGGAGAAATTCTGCCTTGGTCACTCATACGGGTTAAAGATTCAATACTTGCAAATAAGTCAGCTTCAAAACAATGCGCAGCTTTATAACTTAGTGTTCAACACACGATAGTGCTCGTCGCCTATTTGTATCGTTTATATCTAGACTCTACTTTCACATATGACTAGTGGCGCTAAGAGTAAAGCCTAACCACAGTTATCACAATAGCCAATCAGAAAAAAGGAAAATATCACATGGACCTGAAGCGCGGGAAAACGAGGATGACAGTCACGACTGGTTTAAGGTTGGCATCTCATTGGCTTAGAGGGTGGGGCGCAGCTGGTGCAAATTTGTCAACAAAGCCTATTCGCAGGTTGGATGAAGCGAGTCTTCTGCACCAATCGCAGATTGTAGAGAGGAAACCCTGGACAAATCTCGGATCATACTCTACAGTTAATTGAAATGCACTCTGCGACAAGATTTCTAAATGCTTACTGCTGTCCTCTATCATTTCAGCTCCTGTTTTAGCGGATGCCACCACGCCGGCCGCTGATTCAACGACTGAAACATAAAACAACAGTTTTAGACAAAGCCTCTGAATAAAAAATAGACAACAAAACTGATACAAGAAAAGGCTGAACGTTTCTAAAGAAACTGTGGTGCTGTGTCGGTGGGGGTAACAAGGTAATTTGGTTATATCAACTAAGTTGAAATTGTAAATTGGCCACCGTAGGGCTAACGTAGACGAAGGGCTAACCGTAGACGAAGGGCTAACGCTCGAAATGTTAGCTTTTTTATTCGTTACGGTGGCCAATTTACAATTTCAACTTAGCTGATGTAACCAAATTACCTTGATGCAAGAAAAGTCGATTTTAAAGTTCTGCTATGACACAAAAATAACTTCAGTTCTGCCAAAACGAAGACAACTTCATTTCCTGCCAGAAGAGCAACATTGTTTTTGTAAAAATCTTGCAATGATATTTATGGCGTTTGATGCCAACTTGGCCTTTTCATACGAAAAGCAACACCCTCTTGAAAAAGGTGCCAGAAGTAGTCGTAGTTCCAGTGTGCATTGACATAACCAACATACCATTTTTAGAGGCCCCCTGTAGAGCAGCTAAACCTGTACTAGCTTGTCGAGCTTTCACTCTAGAAGCAGCCACCTGAACAGCAAATGAAAAATTATTTATCAAACGAGTCATTCTTGAAACAAAGGCAGCGGGGATTGGAGGAGGAGGGTGAAGGGGCCGTTTCAAAACGTGGATGGTCATCAGCAGCCTTGATAGTTGCTTACTGTTCTTGTAATTTAATTTAATTTAATAATAAGTTCTTATATAGCGCATTAAAATTGAACTCTATGCGCTTTACAATTACAAATTAACAAAATTTCAATAAAAATCCTATACATGCAATTTTCGCTCCATGCAATTTTCGTAATCACTTTGTGCCAACGCCTCACACTATTACGCCGAGCGCGATTCTGATGCTACAATATGTTCAGAGTCATTCAAACTTTATACTGTCCGTCCAGCCGGTGGCATAATCCATTCACTAGCTTTTACATTGTAACATGAACGAGATTGTTACGTTGAGTGTTTCCCTCTAAGGTATGGAGTGTCCAAAAAGAAGTACAAAATGAACAATATCGATCACTTACAAGCTGCACTGTGCTTGCTGTAATTTCATTGGATGCTACAACTATTTCCTCAAACTTGCCTTCCCCCTGAACAACTTTGTCAGCGGAGTCACTGTGGAAACAAAATGAGGGTAAGTCACGGTATAATGGCTCATATCCTAAGATGACTTTGCCAATGAAAACACTAGAATTACGCTATACATCAAAGAAGGTTTTGAAAATGATTTTAAAATGGAGAACCTCCTTGCCTTTCGCCATGAAATACGATCATTTCTCATGAGTTAGTTTCCTTAAAGAGTAATTTACAATATTGTTAAGGTTATCACAAACAACAAGGCGACATGCTAAACAAGTGATTGTTTGAATGAAGAGCTTCAAATCACCAACTCGGATCTCAACGTAACATCTGGTCGAATATCGTAACTCATTAAGACTTGCGCACCAATCGATAGAATCCAGACATGCGCACCAATCAATAGAATCCAGACATGCGACGGTCTTTAGGAAAATTTTAAAGGTGCTAGCAGACTTGTTTCAAACCATCAAACCCGTAAGAACTAACCATATATGATAATACACCCGCTCCCTTACTGGTTGAAATTTCCGCACTTACACAAGAACTTTAGCTCCCCAACCAACAGCTTTCGCAGCTGAGATGAGCCCCTCCGTCCAGCGGTGGTGACGCTTGTAGAACTCTTTAGCTGTTGCTTGACCCTGGGAAGCAATTCTCTTTGATCAGGCTATTTAAGTATTTGAAGTTTAAACAAACCTTCCCCACTGTAACTGGTCTTCGAATCACAGCTACGCTTCGAAGTTTAATCAGATAAACCACATCTCCTTCAAAGAGCAATTCATCCTAAGTTTGTGAGCATATGGAGTTTTTTTTTTTTTTGCTTATTTTATTTCTATCACAACTGTTTTTATTCTCAGTGTGTTAAATATTAATCGTACTGTCGAACAGTTCATTAAAGTCATCATATAGTTACTAAATTGACTTGAAATCTCACGACAAAGCTCCTTAAACATGATCAAATTATTGTAATTTTCATTTTATCAAATACCTTGCCCTCGTCGACAATCTCCTTTTGCAAAACTTTAGACTTCATTATCAATTTCTTGATTGCCTTGAAAGAAGAGCACAAAAAATTAGCGCATTTGTTGAGGGCAAAAATATACAATTATCTAAACATCTACTAGATGATATTTTATGAAAAGGAGGACAGTTTCAATGACTGAAGTTATTCCGTTCGAAAGAATGTGTCCACTACTTTCCCAAAAGGTAAAGGAGAGTCTAAGTTCGACTTTAAACAAACAGATAGATTTTTTTTTAAACGTCGCCAAACTCATGGATTCTCGCGCTAGGGGATTGTGCTAGACTGTTTACATCTGCCCCCCTCCCCTCCCCCCACGCACACGCTCCCCTCAGACAAATTATGGGATGGACCCTTTTACTGGAGCTGCCCTCTTCCCAGCCTCACTCTGCGTATCAAACTCGTCCAAAATTCTCAGTCGAATGACCATCGCACAATACGTAATGCCTTGAAATAGGGATCCAAGTCAATTGTGAATTGCAAAGAATAAGTAACTCCAATCTCTCGCAAGGTCAAATTACCTCCATCAGTGCCGTGCAGGAATCCAGAATTCTGTAAATAAGCACAGAGAGGGTACATCAGTATGACCAATCCAACGGATTTCAAGGTCTTATCTCCTTGTATTTTAAAAAGCTAAAATATTCCGTCGACAAGGAGGACTATGCGAATAAAGCCAAAACAAAGACAGACAATGACTAAGTACTGCTGTATGTCACTTTCTCACCTTCCGTTCACTTCAAGTTGCACACCGCTGTATTTTTCCCTTGTTTGGTTGATCATTTCCTGAGATCATAAAAAGGATTAGATCAGCACAGACAAGTTTTAAAAAATGCATGAGCAAACATGAGTGTTTGAAATGAACTTAAACTGTATTTTGCTAATTTTCCCAAAGAAAGAATTGTTCTGAACTGAACGTGAGCAAAAACAATCATTATAATCGAAAACCTCAAGAAATAAAAGGAACCAATGGAGAAGTTCGAGCAAATACCTAGAGTTCTATATCCAAGCCAACACGTGACATTAATGTGCGTGTGCGTGCTAGTAAGCACGTGTGCGTGTGCCAGTGCGTGAGCGTGTGTAAATACGTGAGCCGGTACGTTTACCAGTACGTGTGCGTGAGCATGAGGGTATGCGTGTGCGTGTCTTGCGCATGGTGTGTGTGGAACGTGATAATTTTTTATCCAAAGTGTAAAACTGACCAGCAGTACGAAAAACATGATTGAGAGAGAACAAGAATTCTCACCTGAATCCTGGCCGCTGAGTCTGCTACAAGCTGAAAAAAATAAGAACAAAGAGGTAAAACATTTGGTTCCTTTAATACGAGTATTCCCTCCACGACAACTGACTACAATTAAACCAATCCATGCTAGGTGCTTAAGGAACTAATCCGTGAGATAAACCACAATAAAACCATTTTTAAAACGTCTCTAGTCGAGGGTTCCGATTCAATAAAGGTTTTAGAGGTTGTCCCCTGAATGAAGTTTCCACTATTTAATGTCTACTATCGTGAAAACTTGAAACAGAGGCTAAGATGACCCAGTCACGTATTACAGGTGTCCCAGAAACGAATTCCACATAAAACTTTAGGAAAGCGACCACAAGGTATGAGAAAGTGAAGGCAGACAAAAGCAGATGGCCTGCAGAGCAGGCGTTCAAGTAAAGTTTGGGCGAAAATTAGACCGCGCGAAAAATGGAGCGAGGCGAAAACTTAGGAGGTGGGGGGGAGGAGTCTAATTTTCGCCCAAACTTTACTAGAACGCCTGCTCTGCAGGCTAAAAGCAGAAGAAAACGCCCAATCCGTCATTTGGAGAGAAGAGGATGAATGAGACCAGGTAAGGAGCAATGTAAGGTTGTTTTAAGATTACACAATATCTCTTCTACCCAATCACAATTACACACTGGTCGTAGCTTTTGTGACAAATGATCGACAAGTGTATCGCACATTTTTGTTTACTTAGTCGATTTTTTTTCCAGTTTTTACGCGGGACAAATTTTGTCGGCGGTGCGTTTTAGGATTTGTCCGCTACGGCCAGAATTCGTCATGTCGCGACCAACCATTCGCGTTTGCAAAATGTAGGTGATAACAGAAAATTTGCCTAAATGAACAGCTCTTTCGCTAATGCAGAAAGGACCTAAGAAACAAACAAAACAACTCCATAACACGATCAAGAAGGGGACTCTCTATCATCCCAGGAAGTCACATTCCCTCCCTGGGAGTCACATCCCCCCCCCCCACCCCCTCTTTCCTATCCCTCAGATAATGAGCAGAAGGAGAGGTGGATACAGAAATTAAAAACAAAGTCAGAAAAAAAAAAACAACAACAACAAACCAAGATCGTCTTACCTCTGCAGTAGCATTGATTTCATCGTCAACTCCACCGCCAATGCTATCAAGACTGTCTTTTTCTTTAGGTGCGAGAGCCTGTTGACAAAGTCAGTCGGGACACAGTTTTAACTGCACCCCTGGTTTCCCGTAAAAAGTTACCTCTGCACAGGGATTCCGTATACAAAGGGTTTTGAGTTCAATGTTTTGTTGTCTAGCTCTTAAGATCTCTTAATAACATCAAGCTGACAACAAACAAACAAGCAAAATAGAGAACCGCATCTCATTATCTTCATGTGAACTTACCTCAGCAACCTTGGTAATATCTGAGATGCATTTTTTTACGGCATTCACCTTGTCAGCAAGAGCGTTTGGATCTACAATGACAATAGAATCAATAAAAAAAGTTGGCTTCTGCCTACGCCCTCATATGTTTTACCTCTTAGACGCTCAGAATACTGCGGCTTAGATCGCTTTTTTGATTGAGTTTCGAACGAAAGTAATCTCGATGGACGATCATCAACCACATCTCAGTGACAGTCTCATCTTGCATGAGTATATTAGCTCAGATCAGTCGGGCAAAGCACGCATTTAACTCCAACCTATTAGTGATCATCATAAATGCACTTGTTTTCAACAAATTATACTATTTTCACTATTTGAGCAATAGTGGAAATCAGACCTGAAAAAAATTTCAGGCCTGTACGGGATTCGAACCACTGACCTCTGCGATACTAGTGCAGCGCTCTACCAATTGAGCTAACAAGCCAACTGGGAGCAGTTGGCTTGTTAGCTCAATTGGTAGAGCGCTGCACTGGTATCGCAGAGGTCAGTGGTTCGAATCCCGTACAGGCCTGAAATTTTTTTCAGGTCTGATTTCCACTATTGCTCAAATAGTGCTTTACTGCGAAGGATCGTTCTTATATACGTCTCATAACCGCAGTTCACTCATATGTTTCATATGTTTGTTGTTGTTCGATTTATCATCTACGGGTTTATATCGAATTAATTTGATGGCCTGCTCCCAGTTGGCTTGTTAGCTCAATTGGTAGAGCGCTGCACTAGTATCGCAGAGGTCAGTGGTTCGAATCCCGTACAGGCCTGAAATTTTTTTTCAGGTCTGATTTCCACTATTGCTCAAATAGTGCTTTACTGCGAAGGATCGTTCTTATATACGTCTCATAACCGCAGTTCACTCATATGTTTCATATGTTTGTTGTTGTTAAATTATACTATTGCTCTTCAATCTGGTCTAAAACCTCTGCCAGTAATATGCAAAAACTACAAATTGTTCAGAACTTCGCAGTTCGGATAGTTAGTGTTATAAAGAAATTCGAACACATAACTCCATCACTTAACAAATTGGAGTGGCTCCCCGTAAAAAAAAGCAGGTTTACTTCCGAGATGCTAATCTCGCATTTGGGTGCATGACGGACCGTGCCCCGACCTATCTGATGTCACAGTTTGCCACAAGAAGGCAGATATCGGACCGAATAACAAAAAACTCTCAACAACTTAATATTCCTTTATTTAAAACCACTGCTGGTCAGAGATCATTTCACGATAGGATGGTAAAACTATAGAACTCGTTAGACAGTGATTTGAAACTGTGTAAAGACCTCACTAACTTTAAGAAAACTTTAAAATCAAGGATGTTGAATGAGTTTCTTACAACAAAATAGTTTTAACAGATAGTTTTACATTTTTTACTACACATGTATATCTTTTCTTCTTATTGTATTGTACTGTTCACTGAAAAACCCTTTTAGGGAGTGTTCAATAAACTTATTACTATTACTATTGCTATCAACGAAAGTAGCACAAGTAACTAATCGCAAACTAATTACGCTTCCGTAACACAGGTAAACTGCCTTGAACATAAAAAAAAGCGAGAGACTGGGTCGCAGTAGTTTTTTCTATTCAATCTAATGGTTTAGAGGGCGGCGTGAGTCTTCTGGGCCAATTACAAAGAGTAGTCAAGAAAAGTTAAGCTGTCGTGGATAATTTGCGACACTTGTATTGAGCTGTAGGAGACTTTACTAGGCAAGCCGGAGATCAATAAGAAGGCAGCTTCTTGATAACAAAACAAAGACAATAAAAGGTTACCATGGAAGCCCACCTGGATCACTTTGTTTGTAGAGTTGCAACAGTTCGAGGGAGGCCTTGCCTGCAGATTCACCGTGTGATTGAAGATCTTAAAGAAACGACAACAAGTGATTATAATTTGCGGTCAGCCTGTGTGACTACTTATTAAAATAACTCTTCTTGGCTTCATTCAATTATCAAGTAAGAGCGCAGCCCTCGTGTCGCGCAGGGAATTGGCGGGATATCATCCCAGTTTTATCAGCACGACTGTTAGTTCTAATATTCCAACTGATGTTAAGAACGGTGGGGTCTCCTAAAGCTCCCACCTGCAGCTTCTTGAGTAGGTGCCATGTGAGAGGTGGCCTTAGCATTCAAAATACAGTCACTGAGCTGATGTGAGAAGGAACCAAGACAGCATATACAGGGAATGGCATCTGCAAAAGGAACAGAAAATCTCAAGGAAAAAGCAAAACAATCTTCTATTCCTTTCTTTCTTGGATTGATTCAAACATTCCGAGAAGAAATTAAACAAACCAAAACAACCAAAACAAAGAATCAAAAACAAAACTGATGGGTTCATCCGTGGTTTCTAACCTTTATGATCTTGTTTATAAGATGTAAACTTTGTATTAAGCTCGTCGATAATGCCCGGAAGATTCTCGATTCTACCAAGCAAGTAATCTGAAAAGAATACAAAAATCAACAGTGAATTTCAATAGTGAAATATAAGACCGGACACCCTAGTAATCCCATAACTTCCATGACGTGGGAGTAAAAATAACTCTTCGACCATTTACTACCGTTGATTACCAATACTTGGACAATTTCGGGGAAAAATTAGCGTTTCAGAACCACCTGCCACAAAAAAAAAGGGTTTTAAACAAGTCGAAATATCAGTTTAACGAATAGATTCCATGTTGCCTTGGGTCTGTTCAGCCTAAGATGTCAAAATTTGGTGGCCCAAGAGGCGCCGCCTAGTGTGTCGTTTATGGTCGTACTACATTTTTGACGTCCTCTGTGATCTGCACTGACTCACGGTAATATGCAACCTGTTTGTTTTACATGA
This sequence comes from Stylophora pistillata, assembly GCF_964205215.1. NCBI lineage: Eukaryota > Metazoa > Cnidaria > Anthozoa > Scleractinia > Pocilloporidae > Stylophora > Stylophora pistillata. The sequence goes on from NC_142531.1 coordinate 11,320,475, forward strand.
TAAAAAAAACCAAAAATGTTGTTAATGGTGACGTCATCTATGTGTCTGTCCTCCATTAGATCAAAAGTAACAACCAATCAAAATGCGTGTATCATTCAGCCTACCATACAATAGTCCATCGACCAATCAACAAACTGGTAATCGATCGAACGATGAATAAAACATAAAAAATATACAAATAAAAAATTTAAGCAATTATATATATGCATAAACATAATTAAACATAAACGAACCGGTTATTTGTCCTTCGATTTCAGATAGCAATTGGAATATTAGAATAGCGGTACAGACTTATTTGTAACTGTCCACCTTACTAATTCATGTGAACGAGTATTTGTCAGTCAAAACTTCCCAGAGGTTACTCGTACCTGCAGTACAAGTCGTAGAACTGTGCTTCGGATTTTGAAACTGATCTAAAGCGTCTTGGATTGTTCTTTCTGCTGAGTCTATCGCCGTACCTGAAAGTGAGGAAGGCTATTATAAAACAGAGCAGATATCTAAAGATCTGGGATCCAGAGAGGGAGCCCGAGGGACCCTAGACCATAATCCTTATTGAGGACTAATCACGTACACGAAAATCTCAGCTAAAAAAACAGTAAGCATACACGACTCATGATTCAAAATGATCAAACTGCAACAGGCACCCCCGCCCCCAATCCCTTCCTCGTGTCCACCTATCTGCTCTCTTAGAGCTTAAATCTGCCAATCCAGTTTACAAGGGTGTTAATATCATCTAATCATTATCACTAATTTTTAATTGTTAATTATCATATATTCTCAAAAAAAACTGATATATGGTACAATAAAGTTGTTATTGTCACAAAAACCGTTTTATTTTGTCATCAAAGAACGTTAAAGAGAATTACAAAAATTAATCGTTTCATATAGAAAACAAGACAACATAAGGAACTTAGAGAGCTGAGATTGGATTTACAGCTTGCTCGGTAAAGAAATTCGAAAGCGTTCTGAATGGTCTGAAACTCATGGTAACATGCGAGTTCTCGTATTGAATTAAAAGATCCCCTTTTCAATCATAACAGTCCTGGTTTTTCTTACCCACTAAGTCTTGCTTTTCTTTAGAGATTTGTTCAAGTCTTTTTCTTTCAAGCTCATTTACCTTTGGAGAAAAAAAAATCATCAGTTGCGGTATCATGCAACCCTGTCACAACATTGCCAAATATCCCTTCTCAATTTACAAGTTGTTAAGTACCAAACTAATTGAAACAGCCAATCAAAACTGAGGGAAACATAAATAGAAGCCGACGAATAGCCAAGCTAGGAATAAACATCTAATCATAGCATGGGAAAACAGAAATGGTCAAGGTAGGATTTCTATTAGCTTCGCATATGATAGGTTAAGAGACTGGCGCGAGTTATCTACACCAATCACGTGCGTAGTACAGTGACCAAGTCGTGATTGGTTCCAGTTTTGCATCTGATTGGTTGAGAGACTGTGGCGTGAGTTTTCTGGACCAATCATAGAGCGAAGTTATGTACAACCAATGCAATCACGGATCACTTTCGACACTCAATTTAAAATTGCCCTGAAACAAAACTAATGCTGTACAGGATTACTTTCGACAACCTGTTATAAAAAGCAAACTGACCATTTCTCCGTGTTCCTTTCTTTCTTTTTCTATAGCTTCTTCTGCTGTTCGTTTTGCCTCCTCCTCGACTGTCCTACTTTTCTGAACATCTGAAAGCTGACGGCTAAGCGTTGTAACCTACAAAAATAACATACCAAATGCTCAGTATTTGGAAAACATAACTATGTGACAAACCACAAGTAAGAAGTGAAGGAGAAATTACCTTTTCCTCGTGATCTTTTTTCATTGCTTCTATTTGTTCTTCGGCGGTTTTTCTAGCCCCATCTGTTTCACCTTTTTCTTTTTTTAAAGTCTCCATCTCCGCCACAAGAGTCGAGATCTTCAATAGGAAAGACATGAAAAGAAAAACAGTTCTTGGCAGCATTAAAATGGTGCAGCTGCCCCATTTCCCTCACTTGACTCTGTTCTTTGGGTTTTATCAACTGAGTTGATAATGTAATTTGGCCACCATCAAGAGTTTCAAAGATAACGTTTCGAGCGTTAGCCCTTCGTTAGCCCTTCGTCATTCGCTCTTACGAATTACATATCAACTCAGTTGATAAAACCCAAACTACCTTGTTACTCCCACCGAGGTAGCACCACAGTATCTTTAGAAAATTACCCCCTTAATTCATTTGACTCTGTTCTGTCCACCACGCAATCTGTACCGTAACTTGTTCCACGTGTTCAGCGAGTAAAACGATGCTAAAACCCCTACGAAATAGCAAACAGCGCGATAACAGCGGCAGAGCGGAAAACAACGGATATTTAAGTCAGTCATTCATTCCGCGACTCACCCAAACCTCACTCGTTTTTCCAATTTCCACGCCGCTATCTCGCGCTTCGTTTAACTTAAATCGAATCATTAAGGTATGTCCTGTAATAATATTGGAGATGAGGTCTTTTTTCTTTAGCCGACCCGTTTGAACACAATAAAACCAAACTTTTAGCTACATTTTTTTGTCTGATATGAAGACCTTTCATCTCGTCAGGCGAAAGCCAACGTCGATCTAAAAAAGCTAAATATTTCGAACCTTCTAACTTCTAGCCTCGAACCGCTACCCGCAGTTTGAAGTTTGCGGTTAACACACCAAACGAGGATCTAAAACTATAAATATTCAGTGCCAGACCCCGAGCAGATCTCTCGCCATCTCGCGTTGCTCAAGGCCTCGTGCGGGCAAAGAAACTCTCGTGCCGAAGCACTGATAATGAGGGCCTGCTCGCGGGCCACGATTGCTGCTGTTATTTCTTTTTTTTACTCGCTCGCCCAAGGTTCTCAATGAGTCACAAACAGAGCATAAGGAGTTTGGGAATACCGTTCATACAATTAAAAAAGAACAACATAGTGTAACACCACTGACCTTGTCTTCATGTTCCTGTCGTTCTCTTTGAATGGTCTCTTCCGCTGATTTTTTTGCCAGCTCTTCATCCGTCCAGCTCTTCCGAAAATTCGATAAATCGCTGCTAAGTGTTGCAATCTAAGGAACGAAAAAGGGCAGCATGGAGTGCAGTTCGATTAAGTGTAATTGCAGCGGCTAGTCATAAAAAGAGCAATTTTCAATTGAGTGTCGAATGGATCCAGGATTGCATTGGCCCTGCTTACTTTGCTCTTTGATTGGTCCAGAAAAATCGCGCCACTCTCTCAACCAATCAGATGCAAAACTAACACCAACCACGACTTGGTCGCCGCGTTTTCCCGCGCTTTAGACAGTTTGGTCGGTTTTATTTTTAGTTCCCCTTGGCTCTTATAGGCATTTTTCATTCCTTTGATTGGCTATTGTGAGCACTCGAACTAGGAGAGTCAGCGGTAACAGCTATACTATTAATCTCGAAATCTCCCTTTCGCTTTGCAAGAGACAACGATAAGTAAATAAATAATTCAATACTTTTTCTTCATGATCTTTTCTCATGGCTTCTATTTGTTCTTCGGCCATTTTCTTGGCTTCTTCTATTTCTTTTTTTTCTTTTCTTAACACCTGGAGCTCTCCCATAACCGTGGCCATCTTCAAACGGAAGAAAATAAGCAAAGTGAGTTTAAATATTGTCGCATTCATCCACAATTCAGCTCATAATTTAGGTATACCATATTTCATTGAATAAGCGCCTACACTCTTATAAGAGCCTCCCATGAATTCAAACAAGGGCCCCCCTCGAATAAGCTCCCCTATCCACCCTCGCTTTTACTTCAATGAGTAGGGATACACGGAAAACTTGTTTCGATTGCCACTTAAGTTATATCTTTTAAAGCTTCAACTACAGCGGAATCAGTACAGGAGAGTAGTTTGCTTGCACGTCCAGTTATTTATGTATACGCCTACGTGGATAATGGTGTAGTGTATTTTATCAAAGATGTAACCACTAAGCGCTCCCCCCCCCCTCCCCCCTCTATTAAGCACCCTCATTACAATAAGCGCTCCTCCTTTAAATTGAAATTTTAAATAAGCACCGGGGCGCTTATTTAAGGAAATACGGAATTACGTCCTAGTGAGAAGCTAAAGAAATCAGAACAAGCAGGGCTGTGGTCTGGCAGCGCCCGGTGGCCTCTGGCGCCTTACTTTTGCTCTTGGGTGACTAAGGAATCTTAGTTTTTTCATAAAAAGCATATGCTGGGCACCCTGGATTTCAGAGTTTCAGAACACTGGGCTCCCTTCAATTTTTCTTGGAGCACAGCCTTGACAAGGGAAAAATCACAAAGTCAAAAGATTTCCGGTGAAACCGACTCTGCCTCATGATCGAGGAAACAAGACTAAGCGAGTCCTTATTGGTTCTCAGTTTGAATTTTATAAGTTTATAAGGGGGCGCAACCTATCACTGTGTGAAGCGGTTTGAAAAGCAAGAGCTCAACCACAAGACACAACATCATAGTTCTGTAATTCATACCTTTTCATCGTGTTCCTTCGTCAGTCTTTCAATTTCATCACCCGCTCTCTGAAAACAGAAGCCAAGCGTTAAGTTGATCATTCATCCTCCTCCTTTAAAAAGACGTTTGATGGGTTATCTTCTTGAGGAACAGCGGAAAAGTACTTTTGGTCGCACACTAAAAGCTTAACCAGGTTACTGTTTACAGGCAGACTTTCTAAGTTATTCTAAAACTGCCAATTCAGTATGTTTCAGTTACCTTGCCATCCTGTTCAGCCATTTCCGCTTTCTGAAACACTTGTAGAAGTTCTGTGGACTGTAAGGAAAACGTACACTTTCATGAGATAACGACTGCTAAAAAAAATAAGTGCCTTGGGGCATGTGTTACGACTATCGGCAATTGTTCTAATGTCTCTACTCGGCCACTGTCATTCCATCTACATCGAAAAGAAGCCCAAGAGTTCAAAACCCCCCCTCCTTCCCCTCCCCCCTAGAATTTTGTCATATTGCAGTGGAAGTTATCCAACAGTTTACACCCTGGCATCAGTATGCATATTGCCTATACAGTTGTCAATGCATTTCCTAAGATGCTAACAAGGAGAATTTGTTTCCCAATCAAGAGTTTCTTTTGCTGGTGATCATTTCCTTTATTCTCGTGACCTTAATGTTTGATTCAGGGGTGATATTGTAAGGAGAAATTACATGCTGGTCATTCTAAGGGTTCTAGGGTTAATCATATTTTTTCAATGATCGGGAACTGTAATATATAGGTGCCTCGTCGGAGAATACAAATGAACCAGTCCAAGCTTCAACCTCTCATTGTAATCACATGGCCAACATAGTGGGAAGCGATCTTCCACAAGTGCAATATTACGACTCGCTCGTGAAATTCAATTATCGCTGCTTTTGTTCAAAGGATAAAACTGTACCTTATCATCTACTTCCTGTTGAAGCCTGTCATTTACTTGACTTAATTCCTGACAACAAGAAGGGTAAAAATCAAACTAACAAATGAACCATCATGAAACGGTGCAATACCGTGATGGGGAAAAGCTTGAACATTGCGATTAGTTTATAATATATGCAATATAGAACGTTACTGGAAAAGTCGATGTATCAAATTAACAAACAGATTTCTTGTTCTGTTCAGTAAAAGATCGCAGATAAAGTCAAAATGTGACAAGAACAAAACAGTGGCACACGAGGTGCAGCGCAGTGTATCAGTGATGTTTTTACCACATTTTGACATCTTCTATCATCTATTACTGAACAAACCCACGGCAACATGGAATGTACTTTTTAAAAGATAAAAATGCAAAATTTTGTTACTGCACTTGTAACGATGTTAATTTATGTATGTTTCTGTCTTAGCGAACACATTACAGCACTGTGACGTCATCTATACATCTGCGCCCAGTTGTTCAAAGGCCGATTTGTGCTAACCCAGGGTTAAATTTTAATCCCGGTTTCTATATTTCTCTGTTCAAAAGCAGTTTTGGAATGATTTTCCCAATTCTTTTTAGAACAATCGATCATCAAATTTTAGACAAATGGAATTACACTGAATTTTCTTATGAAGCTTTCAGACCTAAAATCAAATTTCACACTAACCCTGGGTTATCTTAATCCATCTTTGAACAACCCAGCCCTGTTCTCCAATAGATCAACGATAAGAACCAAACAGAATGCCTGTGTAATTCAGCCTATCACATAATTTTCTTTCATACCTCTTTATCCTTTTCTGAAGCATTCAATTTTTGCTTCACTTCGGCATTCTGGTTAAGAGACAAAATAATAACACTCTGAACACAATCAACCATACCAACATTCAGACAGTTGGTAAGTGTTGTTAGATCGACGACTTACATGTGCATTGACAGGTGAATTTAAGACAACGTAAAAACCCATTTAATTGGAGGATAATTTTTGCACGAGTAGAATGAAGTTCCTAAATTTGGACAAATGTATACCCATTCATGTTCATGTCATGGACACGAGATGAAAGAAAAAGATCTAAGTTCCTCTCGTGAAATTCATCCCCAACATTTTCTGATTTCCCATCCTGATGCTCTACGGTTGAGCAACAGAGAACTCATTTATGAGCTTAGCCACGAACTACAGTGTAGGTCCCTCTGAGACAACCATCAGGATTAATGATGTCGAGAGTTTTTTGTATGCAAATCTATATAAGAACGATGGTAATTTTTCAGCTGGGTTGTTGAAAACAGAAAGATGTTATTCCTGTTGTCACGAGTATGACACAAAGAAAAGCACTGAACCCCAAACAATCAATCAAACTCAAGAACATAAAATTTTGCAGTCCAGTTGACACACAATACTTTCAACACTGCTGATCACTGCAATATGAAGAATGCTTCATATGACTGAATCTAGTGTATAGGGCCTAATGTACTGACAAGTTCTCTGTAGCTTAGTGGGAGATCAACTCAGATTTTTTCTCTCTAAATCAACGTACAGTTCGCAGGAGCTGGATGTGTTCCTCTCTTAGTTTACTGTAAATCCCTTTGAGTTTGTTAAATTTCTCTTCTGCTGGACCTTTCTGATCTGCAATGGATTGAAGTAACCATTAGAACTGCAATAACATTTTAAATAAGAAACGAATCAATATGACTTGTATGTAAGTAAACATTTTATCCTCAACATTGCATTTCTCTCTCAAAGTCAATGGCCAACTAACCTTTCTTGTCATCCTCTTTGCTCTCAAGGTCTTTCTTTAATGAAACATTCTCCTACAAAGGAAATGATATCTCAACATTACCCCAACTACCTAAAATATGCTAACACTTGCAACACAAGAATGAAAATAAACCATCTAACTTCAGTACCTCACAAGCTTTCTCTGCAATTGTCTTGTACTCATTTAGTTCTTCATTCAGCTAAACACACAAAAAAAATCAACATTTAGTAAATAAACCCCTCCAGGTGGTTTCTATATCGGCTGAAAATGTCTATGGCTGGTAGATCATCTGAAAAATAAATATCTGGCCAAGAAACCATGATTTGAGGGAAAATTTGAAATGTTGAGGACAATTTCTTAGCCAGACATTATCAGCTGACATACCAGCAAGCCAGAAGGGATTTATAACTATTATCAACTGGTTTATTTTCCCCAATTTTCAAACCTTATATCCACTACGATAAGTCTTTGTTCGCAACTTAATCCAAGGTGAAAGAGCATTTTATGGTTGTTGCAGAAGAAGGGAAATTTTGTTTGTTCATAAAGTCCTGACAGAGAACATTCAAAACATATACCACGTAACAAATAATCTGTTCATAAACATTTTTTCACCTGTGTTGCCAAATATTTTTTATTTATTTCATTTATTTGAGGATTTATACCAAGTACAGGAGCAGAAACAATAGGACATGGGTCCCCTACAAGGTTTAAGCTCCAACAAACCCACCCATCCCACCCCAGGAGAGGACATCCATCACGCAGTAATCTCGTGCATGGGAAATTAACGTCACTTACCCCTAACCCTGCAGGAGACGGAACCTCCATTTATTCATCCCTATCCAAGAAGACTAAAATATCTAACCATTTCTTGATGTTATAGAAAGGTAGCATATTCTTCTCATTTATTTTAAGACCTTGAGTGTTGGTCCGGCCGGGGCTCGAACCCTCGACCTCCCGCACAACAGTCCAGCACTCTATCCATTGAGCTAACCGGGAGGCGGTTAAAAATAGCCTCATTTGTTGTAAAAATATGCTCGTCTATTTGTCCTAGGGCATTGTCTGCTCGTCAAAGCTCACAGTTTTCCTCAAGCTTTGTTCTCCCAAACTGTCCATATCATGGAACAGACAATATCCAAAGCCAAATATCCATGCATGGTTTTGCCCAGATAGAGGCTATTGTTCAATATATATCCAATGTCATTGATCACATCAGTACTTTGAAATGAATACTTTCAAATATAAAACATTAAATTACAATTGTTTATCCCTTACCCTTGCTATCTGGGAGCGTAAAGAATCTTCAAGCATTTTTGCCTTGAGACAAGCAGTGTAAAAAAAAAGATTAATAATCTAATAAATGTTAAATTAAATGGAGGGGAAACCATGTTATTTCTTGATTAACATTATCCAATATCACAAAATGCCTCTAGACTGCAGCATGAAATAAACACTGCCTGGTTAGAACGCTGCAGTAAAGCTAACATTGCCATTTCAACCACTTTTACCACAAAATGATAATGAGGATCAGGCATATCAAACAAACAGTGTAGGATAAGCAACAAGCTATGTGGTGAAAGAGCAGGGATAGTAAGTCATACCAAGGCAATCTAAACTGCACTTTCTCACAAAGAATATTAAATTTTTAAGTTGTGGAGATACATAAATTTGTGTCAATTTTCCTTTTCCTGACTTCTTTCAAAGAAGTAAATTTTCTCTCACTCACACTGACTTTTCCCTGATCTTGAAGAATTTCATTTTCACCATGTAGTAATAATGGTAAAAAAATAATAATACTAACGACGATAATAATGACAAAACCAAGAATAATAGCAATTTAATTTGGAAAGAAGCTGTTAGGGGGAAAGTTTACCTACAGCAGTATGAGCCTGGTCACTGAATACTACAGAACTACTCACATCTTTCTGTTGACGCTCTAATGCCAGCTTTAGTTGTGCAATCTCTTGTCGCAACTGATAGATTATCAGGTCCCTAGAAAGGAAAAAAACATTCTAAATTGTTGTCTTAAATTGAAAAAGTATCACTGTGTTTGTAATGTAAGTTTACACTATGCAGTTTGGTCCAATACAACTAAATGGTTCATTCATAACAAACAAAACTTTCCCCAGACTTTTTTCCAGTCTTCAGTCAGAATAATAATTAAAAGAAAAGGAGGAATAAAACCCAAATTTGTCAAGGAACAATTTAAAAATTAATATTTAAAAATAGTTTGAGAGAATTTTCAAAGAGAGTTAACATTGTTCCATACTTTTTTACTAGTTCATGACTGGGTACAAACCTTCAACTATTAAATATCCGTATACTTGCTTCAGATTTCAAAAGTAGAAACAAACCTGTTGTCAGGTGCAGGGCCATTTGAAGAGTCAATTCCTAAAATATCAGCCTCTGGAGTCTACGAAAAAAATAGATACCTCTTATTAACCAAGTTCAAGGTCCATCCTGTAGGTTGCAAACTGAGTTTTTTTGCACTCCAATTAATGGTCCAAGCATGACGCATGCAGGCCAAGGCTTAACAATAACGGTAGCCCACTAGCCACAGACTAGTAGAAATTCAGTTTTGTCCAGTGGTTTTTTATTTCCACCCACCAGTTTGGCTAGTAAACAAACTGAAAATATTGTAACATCTAAGATATCACTAGCCACTTGGCTTAAGTAAGTTGAAAAGTAAGTTGAAAAGTTAAGTAAGTTGAGCCCTGAGGCCACACATTCAAGCAGAAAAAACAAAGTTACAAAAAGGTAAGGATACTAACTAAAAATATATATTTATTACATCTCTGGGTTAAAATAAGGGGAGAAAATTGCAATTCAAACAAACTTTTGACTTTAGCAGGCCATATCGTGAATTACAGCCTGCTAAATTGACCAATCATAGTGGCAGCACTAACTGAGAAATATGAAAAATGCTCTTCATATTACAGTCAATGATAATATTTCTTGCTTAGCAATTACAAGTGCAGAAACATCAGAAACTATTTTTCAAAGAGTTCAGAAGAACAAGTTTCTGAGTGGTGATCATAAATTTGATGAATTTTATTCTTTGCAACATGCATTGTTGAAACCATGCAGTAGAAAATGTAGCAGGTAACTTGGCTATGAATCTCAGAGTTCAAGCAAAAGCATTTTGATTTAAAGAATAAAAAAAGTGGTGACTTTCCAGTTCACTTCCAAAATCTGATTCCAGTTCAATTCTATCACTTTGCCTGTATTTTAAAGAGCTGGATTTGTTGATACTAAATTTAATCAATACCTCATTATGCCATTGTCATTACATTCTTCTTATAAGAGTGAATGCAGTCACTAAATGCTTATTTACCTGAGGAGTTGTCTGAAGTAATGGTTCAGTTGTAACAGGTATATTAAGTGGCTCCATTAGGCTCTGGCGCTTGAAATCTTCAGCAGGAGTTGACTTTCGTCGAGGCCCTTCCTCACTTGTGGATCTTGCCAAAGTTGGCTTGGGGTCAGATAATGTGAAAGAAGGAGGATTCTGTGGAACAAAAAAAAGTTCACACCAAGTTCTTAACCCTTTCACTCCAAGAAGTGACCAAAAAGGATTGCATCCTTATAAAATCAACATGTTTTTACCCTATGGCTTTAACCCCATGAGTGATCAAGATTTTCTCCTTACAACATCAATACAATACCAAGCAGACAAGTGATGAGAATAAAGAAAAATATCAATTAGGGGATTATTACTACATAGAATATCAAATTCTCTGAGCTAACACCATGACAATTGTATAGCAGACAGTGAAGAGAATTACTGAATGATGATATCTTGAGAGTGTTACTACAATTGAAGAGAAATCAAACATATTCTCCCAGAGCAGAGAAACAATATCAATTGCAAAGGCAGAAGGGGGGAGGGGAATGGGGAGGGGGAGGGGGGACAGGGGGATGGGGGGAAAGGGTTCGTGTCACAGCTTCATTTCTTTGTTTAAAAAGTAATGATTTTTTTTTTTTTTTTTTACATCTTTCTGTCCTGTGATATTGTCCTTATGAGCCTGTTTACAAACCAAACCGTATCTCTGACAAGGAATCACAGGCTAGGAAATTTCTTCTGATTATTTAAAGCAACAGTTCCCTCTTGAAAGATGAACAACATACAATAATATTTGTCTAACCTGAGGTAACATTGGAATAGGAACCAGAGCTTTAACGTAAGCCATATTACCAGCATCAAAAAAGAATTTCTTCAATCTGAAAGTTGAAAAAATAAATTTACATAAATTGCACTGAAAAGAATAAAAACCAGTTAACTAATATATACCTATCAGGAACTTGACCATGAATTATACAGTCAAAAATTATATTTTGAATACTTGAATAGAAATAGTACATGTATATGGAATTGAATAGGACATAAAACACCTACTCAGCAAAGTGAGAGTAAAACCTCTCTCTGTGGCCTGTCAGAGTGTCTGCTGGTAAGTCTAAAAGGAACAATAATCAAATAAACATAAAATATCAAATACTAAAAACAGTGTCTTCTTAGAATCTGAGTTTCCTTACAATTCAACGAAAATCATATGAGTAACTTCAATCTAGCCTTGAACAGTTTGAAACTACTTGACAATGACAGTTCTCTCCTTGAACACAGTCTTCTCCATTTAATAACCATACTGATGGGTATGTCTCACTGAGATATTATGGGAAAATTCATTACCTGCAGAGAGAATTTTGTGTTAAATTGCAAGCGAAAACTGCATGAATTGTGAAGCAATGGGTGCAATGTTGGTTTTCAAATGCAATTTAACGTTGAGTTCACAGGTCAGGTTAAATGGATTTTCCTTATATATCATATTAATTGAATAAAAATAAGAAAAAAAATGAATACAGCAATAATATTGTTTGTTTATATCCTGAGTACAAAACAAGAGATGTGAAACAGTATCGCTCTCCACTGCAATTCCATGCTAAATACCTTGCTTTGTTAACCAATTGCAATCAGAATGCAAAATTTTATCTAATTATACAATTCTAGTGTGAAAAAGTATAGTGAATGAAGTAAGCCAAGGATTTTAAAGATCAATGTCCATATCTGAGCAACAGCACACCCACCCCTCTCTTAACCCAAGAATAGTCAACTGATAACAAGTTGGGATAATGCACAATTGATAGTTTGATCATCTGGACAAAATTGTGGGATGAAATTGACACTTAACAATACATAAATATATTGAAAATACTAAATCAAAACACCAATGGTTCTAAACTGCATGGGAAAAGAACAAAGGTTCAGAGATAAATCAATGGATAAAATCAATAAAATTAATGTGGTACATAAATCAATGCAACTTACTTGCATGTAGTTTATACATTAAATCCACCACAATGTCATAAAGGCCACCACACTCCTGAAAAAATTTAAAAATGGGATAATACTATCAAAAAATCTTATAAGCAGAGTGATAACTTAGCAGAGAATTAGACTACACCATCACAAATTGCAAAGGGTCCACATGCATTTTATTTGGAGTTAATAGACAAAGAACTCTTGATTATTTCACTGTCATGATCTGAATGTAAGTTTTGCATATCTAGTGTTAAATATCAAATACAACAATAGCCCTCAGCTAGTTGATGATTGTCTCTATTCTGATAACCTGACTATGTATTGATATTTTAAGGAGTGCAATTCACTTTAATTTGTATCTCCTCTGGGAGTGAAATAGGCTGAGTTACATGTAACAGTTACCTGAACGACTACAGGGAATGGGCAAATCCTACATTGTACAGCCTGAAGTTGAGAATTAGCACGGAATGGATCAAGAGTGCTGAAGACTGACAAGTAAAGACAACAATAACATCAACAAATGAAAGACAGCAAATCAGATGGTCATACATAACAAGAATGCCATGGTTTCTAAGAAGCATATTCTATAATACTGGTTAAGTTAATGAGCTCTTCTTTACATTAGGATAAAGGGGAGCAAGTTTCCAAGGAAACTGTGGCACTGAATTAGTGGGGGTACAAGAAGGTAATTTAGTTTTATCAACTGGGTTGATAATTTAAATTGGCCACTACTGTAAAGAGTTTGTTAAGTCAATGTTCAAGCATCGGGCCTTAAGCTTCATCAGAGCAAAGGATAAAGAGCTAATGCTTGAAAAGTCTGCTTTAGAAACTTACTATTTTTACAGCTTTCTATCAGGGAACCTCTTTTTTGTTTGTGTTTACTTCTTTTGTCGCTCGAACCAGTTAATTAGCAGTAAATTACACTTAATAAATTAGAAGTGCAACTTATTGTATCATTTTTTATATTGCAAGAAGTCCTCTGGAAAATGAAGAATTCATTGACAATAATGCCATTGAATATAAGGTGACTTACTTTTTTTCTCAAGATCCACTAATGTGTCCATGTAATCAAAGATATCCACTGCCAACTCAAAACTACAGGTAAAGGTAAACAGTTGGGAGTTATTCAAATTATAGTCACTCTACTAAATAAATGACCATTTCTGATTCGGATCACACAGATAAAATCTGTTCTGCATCCTTGTGGCCAGCAGAACAACAGAGCTCATTAATCCAGTCTGTGTACAATCAGAGCACCACGAGTACTGCCACTCCATCTTAATTGCTGGTTAAACCACCCTTCCCTTCCCCCCCCCCCCTGCTCCTCTCCCACCCAATGCTTCATCATGTTTTCCAAACAGTTTACAAGTACCCATTCATACTGCAAGGTAGAATAAGTTACACTTTCTTGGCTACAAACAGCATCACCATTAGTTGATGCATCATGTATGAAGAGTTCGCATTTATGTGAAGAATAACAGTGCTGTTTGTACCACTCTAAATCATTCAATGTTGGCTAAAAGTTCATGGAATCACAATACAACATTGTTTGGGGGGGGGGAAGGAGGCAAATAGGTTATTAAATAAATAAGCAAGGGCAAAAGAGATAAAACTGAAGAAATAGGGGGTTGAAAAGATCAAAGTATCAACAGTTTTGTCGCTGACATAGGAGCCCAACAGAAAGAACCCACCAGGACTCAAACCCAAGCCTTTTAACTGGGAGTCAGGAGTACCAACCCCTCCCCAAATGCCTCTCTCATAATGCAGTGTTGAACAAAATCTTTCATGAAGAATCCAATATTATTAATATGTACTTACTAAGCATTTACATCAGTTCCAGCATAGACTAGTGGTCCACCCTCACTATTTCGAAGTGTACCAGGAACAGCTTCATTCTAAAAAGATGTAATCGCATAATTGTAATTCAGTAAATTGTGGCTGTGTTACAAAGCAATCCTACAATAAAACTACAAAAAAAAAAGATTTGGCTGAGAGCAGCCTCAAAATTTCAAATGAGCATGTACCAGTATGTAGAATATAATTATGTATATTTGGTGGACCACTTCCCTCAATGGGGCTTTACAGGGCCAATACAAACAAATTGGGAACAAACATTGTGAATAAACATAGAGTTGAAAATCCCAACTAGCAGGAGACAGACCAGTTGGCTACATACAAAGTGCAGTCAAGGAGTTGAACTTATGACAATGGAGAACAAATCTGAGAAGAAAGGGCTTGAACTTGGGACCACCACATTACAAGCTCAGCACCCCAAACACTTTGCCAAAACTAACAAAGGTGCACAAATGCACTGCCACACTAAACATGTACCAACAGGACCAAATAAAAAAATAACAAATCTCCTAATGTCACACACAACTGAACAAACTACTTTTTGACTCTGTGTGAAAATAATAACAATATTTATAAAAAGATAAGGCTTAACCTTCTGATGGAACTCCAGTTTTGCTATCAAGATTGCAAGGTAACTGTGAATTAACCAGCCATATCCACCCTTTGTTGAATGTTTCTGTGCAAGAAATTCGTAACTTAGACATTTTCTATTAATTTTAATTAGTATCAAGTCACACTAACTTGAGGATGTATTTTTATATTATTATCTTTTAGCACCTTTTAACTGTTGTGAAACTTTGATAAGTTAATAAAAAAAAATAACTTATTAAGTATTGTTGTGAAGACAATTGATTCTAAGTAAATAATTATTCAAGTTCAATTCATCAAAATTTAAACATTGAGACTTGACTGGTCAAATAACCATAAAAATTTTACAGAACCCAAATTAAGCAGACACAGACCACAGAAAGCCTCTGCCAGTTTTTCTTCCCCTGTGTTTTGAAAACAGAACAATTATGAACCCTTAACACCCTAGCTACCATCAGTGAGCATATTCTCCATACTGTTCTCCATACCGCCTCCTGGTTAGCTCAATGGATAGAGTGCTGGACTGTTGTGCGAGAGGTCGAGGGTTCGAGCCCCGGCCGGACCAACACTCAGGGTCTTAAAATAATTGAGAAGAATATGCTACCTATCTATAACATCAAGAAATGATTAGATATTCTAGTCTTCTCGGATAGGGACAGATAAATGGAGGTCCCATCTCCTTCAGGGTTAGGGGCAGGAGAATTTAATTTAGTTAACTTCCCATGCACAAGATTACTGTGTGATGGATGTCATCCCCTGGGGTGGGATGGGTGGGTAACAGGACCCCCGTTGATACCAGTGTTTACTACACTCTAGGGGCTATCCTGTATAAATATAGATGTCTACTTCTACTTCTCCAAACATTTGCTATTATGGCATTGACATGACCTTAAAGTTTGATTCAGCAGCGAAACTGTAAGGAAAAATACAGTTAACAGAGGGCGCTACACTAACGGTAGCCTACTAGCCACAGACTAGTAGAAATTCGGTTTTGGCCAGTGGTTTTCAATTTCCACTAGCCAGTTTAGCTAGTGAACAGACTGAAATTGTCATAACCTCTAAAAACATCCAAGATGTCACTGGCCATTTGGCTATTAAGTTGAAAAGTTAGTGTCGAGCCCTGAATTAATGCGTCTCTCTTAGGAATGACATGGTTAAGCAAACATTAGCAAGTCCCAGGGCACTAACTTGAGGCAGGATCTGTGCCTGTTTTCAAAAGGATTATGTTGCAGAGAGTTTAGAGTAAACTGCACCTGGTTAATGTTGATTTAACTCACAATAGCAATAAAAACCGAAATTTACACACAAAAAATGTTTGATCCTTTTTATGATTGCAACTGTTCTTTCAACACTTTTTCATTGAATTGCAAAATTAAACCCGAGTAAGCTGTCATGAAAATTGTTAACAATAGTACCCAGAAATCTCTCATGTCCTTCAACATCTGCTTGTATTTAAGGGATTCCTTTAAAGCCTGTGCACAAAAAAATTAATGTATAATAAAAATTGTGATCTTGAAATCTTACAAGCAAGGGCATAAATACAAGGGGGGTTGTGGAGACACAGAATTTCTCTTTGAGCATTTAAATTAACACATGAACAAATGATTCTTGATGAGCCACACTTTCAAGTAGACAATTATCAAACAATGTTAAATTATTACACTTGTAAAACATGGCAGTTTAAGATAATGAATATTAAATTCTATGTCTCACAGCGTAGAGTCAGGTTAATCAATTGCATATTGATCACAGTGTTTTCACCACTATACTGATAGAATTCTTCAGGTAACAAAGTCAAATTGTTGCCATCCGTACATTTGATAGCCTGCAAAGCCACAATGAACAACAACATTTTCTATAACTTGGAAGTTTAAGTAATAAATACACAAGCTATTTATATCAATGACCCATCTTGTAACAAGTACACAAGTCTGTATGATACTTACATTTGGGTGTCCTTCTCTTAATAATTTGTGTATAAGCAGCATTGCCTTCCAACACATAATAACTTGGGATGGGAGGGGCATCCGCCCCAATGAGTTCCAAAAAATAGAGGCTCCTTTCTCATGCCATGTTCCAATAATTGCACATGTGAAAGGTTAAGAAATTCATTACACTTTCCTGGTCCAGGGCATAGAAGAGATGGATACCCCCCTTCCCTGCTGAGGATCAATTACTATCCAGTGGTGTGGTGAAGTGGTACACTTATCCAACCAATTCAACCGGTGGATGGAGTTTCATATTTAGACGAGTGGTGTATTAGTTACAGCAGCTGTCTGTACAGGTTTGTAAAATGAGGAACATGAAATCCATTTTATGCTACAAACTCTGTTTGCCCTAAATCCATCTTTTCATTTACATCCCACAACATGATAATTTACAGACTACATATTTATAGTAGTGTAATAAGTGCACTTGGGCCATATATCTCAGCAGAAAAAATTTGGTCATAACTGATAGTACAGAGCTTGAACTCAGTTAGTAAGAGGTATATATTAACCCTTTACATCTACATAATCAGTGTACATACTCTCCATACTGTTCTCTAAACATTTCCTAAGCTGTTGAAAAGGAGAATTTATTTAACAATCAAGAGCTTCCTTAGTTGATCATTTCCTTTATAATCTCACAACCCTAATGTGTGATTCAGGGGTGATGTTGTAGGGAGAAATTATATTCTTGTCACTTGTAGAGGTTAAAGGGTTAACCATTTATTATGGTCCAAATAATTCTCTTTGATCTAAACTTCATCATTTTTCATGAAAAGGATATTTCTGATGTGTTTCTCTTTGACTGCCGATTCAACATTGTTGACAGCTTTTCCTATAGCTTCTTGCTGCACAGGCAAATGAAGCAAAATAAAAAATTATGAAAACTTGGAAACTAGTTACCGAGTAAGTTATTAAACCAGTAACCAGGGAGTCTTTTTAACTTAGTTTAATACATACAATGAATACATATGAAGTTCATATACTTTGAACTGCGGTATTAAATACATATGATGCACGATCCTTCGCAGTAGATAGCGCTATTTATGCAATAGTGAAAATCAGACCTGAAAAAAATCAGACCTGTATGGGATTCGAACCACTGACCTCTGGATACTAGTGCAGCGCTCTACCAATTGAGCTAACAAGCCAACTGGAAGCAGGCCGTTAAGTTGATTCGTAATAAACCCGTGATGATAAATCAGTTACAATGAATATATATGAAGTTCGTATAATTATTTTGAACTGCGGTATAAATACGTATGATGCACGATCCTTCGCAGTAGATAGCGCTATTTATGCAATAGCGAAAATCAGACCTGAAAAAAATCAGGCCTGTACGGGATTCGAATCACTGACCTATCTACTGCGAAGGATCGCGCATCATATGTATTTAATACCGCAGTTCAAAATATATGAACTTCATATATATTCATTGTATCTGATTTATCATCACGGGTTTATTACGAATCAACTTAACGGCCTGCTCCCAGTTGGCTTGTTAGCTCAATTGGTAGAGCGCTGCACTAGTATCGCAGAGGTCAGTGGTTCGAATCCCATACAGGCCTGATTTTTTTCAGGTCTGATTTTCGCTATTGCATAAATAGCGCTATCTACTGCGAAGGATCGTGCATCATACGTATTTGATACCGCAGTTCAAAATAAATGAACTTCATATATATTCATTGTATCTGATTTATAATAATAATAATAATAATAATAATAATTTTATTTATATAGCGCTAAAATCCAATAATTGTCCAAAGCGCTACCTAATTACAATATAAAATATAAAAATACATAATATAAAATATCTACAATACACAATATAATTCAAATATAGCCTAAGTTATCTACTATATAAATCAAAAACATCTCAAAACAAAACGAATCTCATAAACTATATGCTAACTTAAATAAAAAAGTTTTAAGGGATTGCTTAAAAGTTGCCACTGAAGCACATTTCCTAATCTCTAGAGGTAAATCGTTCCACAATTTAGGTCCTGCAATAGAGAAAGCTCTGTCTCCATATGTTTTCAATCTGCTTCTTGGAACCACTAAATATTCTTTACATGAAGAACGCAATGACCTAGAGTATGTTTTAAAATTCAAAAGGTCAGAAATATAGGAAGGTGCAAGGCCATGAAGGGCCTTGTATACCAATAAAAGGACTTTAAAAGTTATTCTAAACTCAACTGGTAACCAATGAAGATTAATTAAAATAGGAGATATATGAACATGCCTCGGTGTCAATGTGACAACACGAGCTGCAGCATTCTGAACTGCCTGTAGTCTAGCTAACAGATACTTAGGAAGGCCATGTAATAAGGAATTACAGTGATCAATTTTCGAACTAATAAATGCATGGACTAAGATTTTACATGTATCTTGGCTTAAGTACTTGCGGATTTTAGCAATATTTCTCAAATGATAGAATGATGATTTACAAATGTTCTTAATGTGCTCCTCAAAACTAAATATGCTATCAACCTGAACCCCTAAATTACGAACAGAGTCACGAGGTGCAATGCACTCAGAACCAACAGTAATGTGACCGATGTCAGGCATGGGATGGTATCTGGAACTGATGACTACAATTTATCATCACAGGTTTATTACGAATCAACTTAACGGCCTGCTCCCAGTTGGCTTGTTAGCTCAATTGGTAGAGCGCTGCACTAGTATCACAGAGGTCAGTGGTTTGAATCCCATACAGGCCTGATTTTTTTCAGGTCTGATTTTCGTTATTGCATAAATAGCGCTATCTACTGCAAAGGATCCTGCATCATATGTATTAGTTTAATACATGATACTTTGGTTTTGTCAACTGGGTTGATAATATCATTTGGCCACCCTAAAAAGTATCTAAGGCTGATATTTTGGGTGTTGGTCTCACATCAGAACAAACAGAAGAATTCTGGATTAGGTGTGATCTATGTAAAGAAAGGTGGACTGGCACTGTTGGTGAGGACATGTTAACATGAAAAATAATCTAACATGAATAAATTATTGGATTAAAAGCTTCTTTGAAACTGTGGAAATTAAGGCTGGCAATCTTAAAGACTATTTTGGTTCCAGAGTTCTAGAAAGCCAGAAAAGTCTAGAAAAAAATTTATATTTCAAAGCTGCCCTCTTAATCCCCATGGTATCAAGAAAACTTTTCATTCAACTAAAATATCCCTTAATCTGGTGACTTAAGTCATAAGAAGCGTTAATTCTTATTTGACATCATCTCATCAAGTAAATGAAAAAAGCATTAAGGAAGGAGATTTTTTCAGAGTTTTGGCAAGATACCAGAAACATGTAGCTACAAATCTGCAAATAAATTGGTGCCTGTTTGACTGAGTCAGGGGCTATATATACATATTAAAAGTGTGAGTTTTTTTTTTAGCTTTCCATACTGTGACAACTAAAAATTGTATTTTATCCTTTGGAAAGTGCTTGTCATGAACGATTTTTTCTGCATGTTACTAATAGCGCGTGATTATCTCACTCTCTCGTGTTTAATGTGCTCGAGTTGTTTCTTTATGCCCTCATTCAAAGGTGATGATAGCACTTATGTTTACAAATCTGAAAGGAACTTGACAGCTCTTACAAACGTCGCTCTCACTTAACCCTCACGTCAATGTCGTGCGTCAATTCTGTTGACTGTTCAGTCCGCTGTGAACATATAGCGTACCAAATATATATAAAAAAAAAAAACAGTTGTTGCCATGTGCAATATTTGAATCACGCTGAAAATGTTACAATGTAAACCCGTCATTTTACTAAAAATAACTTTCCAAAGCAAATCATTCATTCGGCATTGTTATTGAACGAGGCTGATTTGCGAATGACTGGCTCGAATCTCGCAAATGAAACTTTTCAAGTAAAATGTGTAATGAAATGGCTAAAAAACCATAAAAGATTTCTCAAATCATAAATCAGTATTTCACTACACTAACGTGCCACCCAAATAGAATCACGTTCGATAATTGCCGATAATCAACCAATATTTTCTTTCGAGCTGAGAGTTTACCTGGTCTCTTTCGAGTTTCTCTCGTTCTTGAGTTAAGCTTGGCTTCTTACTCAGTCCAAGTGCTGGGGCGCTCATGATTTACCCAACTAACATGTCAAACAAAAGATCAATTCACGTAAAGGCACGTTTTCAAGCACTGAAAACTTTCAAAATATAAGCATCGAGATATCTCGTTCGCAGAAGTCAACTTGGCCGCCAATTTCTTGGAACGGTCAGGGCACTGGAAACGAAATAGGTTGGTGCTTGGTGAAATGTATGCAAATATTACCATGTATTCCCAAATGTTCCTATGTATTGATACATGTATGAAGGATTTCACCAAGTACCTACAACGAAATAACTCTTTTCCAGGACACCCTGTCGAACGCATTTAATCCTCTCTAACTGCCTGACATTTCCTTGAAAATTAGTTACGAGAATTTGGTCTTAGGTTCAGATAAGAACTTCTACCTGATAAGTTTAGGTATTTTCATGACCTGTTTGTTGTATAATGTATGGATATCACAGGGAAACGTTACATGTTTTAAAAATCATTTTGTTGTAAGAGTCTAAAACTTCCAACTTGTTGGCACCATCGTTAAATGATTTTGTTTGACCGAAAAGCATTTTCAACGAAAGACAAGCTTATGATTTTGAGCTGAATAAAACCTTGATTATACAGGTAACTATCCGAATGGTTACTTTGCGATTGCATTTGGAGTAAATAAGCAAGACTGTACTGTTGGGGTACTAAAGAACAGTGGACGCACCCTGAATGCGAAAGCGTCTGAGGTGACTTTTCAATCCAAACTTTGCAAAAATCAGGCGAGTATTCGTTAAAATTTTATTACTCTTCCCATACTTTTTGGGATGAGCATGTTGAACTTTTGGCATATCATTACACTGACGGAAGCTTTTTTGAATGCGCGTTCGGAGTCTTCTCTTCAAGTATAACGAAGTAAATAGAGTGTAAGTTTCTAAAGAAACTGTGGTCCATTGGTGCTGCATCGATGGGGGAATTACAAAATGATTTGGTTTTATCAATTGAGTTGAAAGTGCAAAAATTAGCCACAGACGTTATGAGGGTTGGCACTTTGCTTTGAAGAAGTCTAGCCTAGTTAGGGCTGACTAGAAATTGACCGACAGTCCCTGGGTCTCCGAGGATGTAAACGACGCAGAAATAATGTAAATCTGAACTAACGGAAATCAGCCGAAATATACAAAATACCGTAAAAACCCGCTGATAAGCCGCACCCTGAATTTAGCAGTTCAAATTTTGGAATAAAAAGTTTTTTGAAAGAAATCGAAAGAAATCCAAAGTCGAGTCTTGAGAAGTCTTCTTCATCCGCTGTTCATCGAACGTAAACTGAATATTAACATTGCGACGGAAAATACTTCAGTCTTACCTATAATTTTATCACTTTAGTGTAATGAACATCGCTTCTACTAACTTTTGACATATGATTGATCTTTTTCTGGTATTTGTTGACAGAAATTTCTTCATTCAACACAGTTTTTCCATAGATTTTTGGATTGCAACAAGAACGTGAGGAGAATATTTGAAGCTTAGTGACTAGGCATTAGATCGGACGCAAAAATGGAAAACTCCGCAGACAAGCCGCACCCCCAATTTCTAGCGACGATTTTTGGAATAAAGGTGCGGCTTATCTGCGGGTTTTTGCGGTAGTCAAAATACGACATAAAACAAAAGACAGAAAACAATATAAATGAATAAACGAGGTACGTTTTTGATGAAACTGTGGTGCTGCGTCGGTGGATATTTTAGTTTTATCAACTGTGTTTATAAAGTAAATTTGGCCACCGTAAGAGAGTTTCATCGCTGACGTTTCGAGCGAGCGTTAGCTCTTCGTCAGAGCGAGTGGAGAAACTGCGGGTTGTGTGTGTGTTTAGAAACAGAAAATGGAGCTACGCTATTGGTGGGAACATGATAACGAGAAAAACAAGAGTAACTATTGGCTGAGTTCAAAGCGTTCGTTGATACCTATGGGATCAAGGGTGCCGATTTGAAAGATAAACTTTTGTCCAAGAGTTTTGCGGCTTTCTGACCTACCAAAATGTAAGGAAAGGCCGCAGAGAGCGACATGCTGTTTAGGATGATTGAGTAGATTAAAGCGTCTAGCGACTGGTTTTGATACGTCGTTTTCATTCCTCTCTACGTCTCGAAGATGTTCTTGGAATCGTTCACCTAGTCGTCATCCTGTTTCACCAATGTATATTCTTTTGACAATAGGTGCAAGTTATGTACTAGATGAAACTGACGGAGGAGCATGCGAAGTGATCAGTAATCTTAATAGATCGTTTAGGTCTCGATATTTTCTCAATGTTATGAATGAAAGGACAAGTTTTACATCGTGCGCGAGTACATTTGAAAGTTCCGGGTTGATCCTATGTACATTGCCTATGTAGTCTAGTGTTTTTTTGTCGCGTTTGAATGAAATAAGTAGAGGTTACGAAAGGAGGGTAACACTCTCGGGATCGTTTTGAAGTAATTTAAAGTTTTAAGAATAACGGACTTAAATACGTGGCTGTGAGGGTGAAATGTGAGAGTGAATGGAATGTGGTCGATATTTTCCTTTTGTGACGTTTGTCGTAGTTGGGCGCGGTGGTGGCCCGCTTGAACGACAGAAACAGGATAGCCATGTTTTCCGAAAAACTGGCCCATTACCTCTGATTTTTCGAAAAAATGAGAGTCATCGCCGCATAAACGAAAACGTCTAAGAAACTGAGAAAATGGAACGAAATTCTTGACGTGTGTTAAACGATAAAATTAAATCTATATCTAATCTGAAAATATTGTAAGGGTTTCCTTATATTGGTGATGGGAAAAAGAAATGGAAATAATATATTACTATAAGCCATTCAGTACAAAATTATAATAATCAAAGTTGATTATTTCCTATTCCCTTTGGCGGCCTTATCTTACAGGTAGAATTTCTGTCACCTTTTTCTTATTGTGGTTATGAACTTGACATGAAAGCAGATGTTCAGTTTCTATGGTGATTTGAACTTGTGGTAGAATATTTCGGTTATCTCGCGGTAAGCTATATTTCAATTATGTTGATCTGCTTGATAAAGAAGGGAGTAAATCGCTCTGGTAAAAGTTAATCTTGTACAAGAATTACTGAAAATTCCTACTTCTTATACTTTCGACTATTTTCAGGCTCGTTTATACATCAGATTCTATGTCAAATTCACGATCAAGAAAGAACTTCTTAAACTTTGATTTGATACCTTCAACACCTCTTTCTTTAGGGTGACCTTAAGGGAAAACAACTTTTACTTTCCGTTCTCCGCACTGCATTTTTAATTAGATAACTTGTTCTAGGTGTACAGTGGGTACGCCCTTTCTTCTCCGAACTTACTCTTTATTCTGTTGTTATGTAACGTTCTCCGAATGCTATTTTCTCTTAGGATATTGTTTTAAGTGTGATTCTTGTTCTGTCGATAAGTTCATTATAATTTTTATATTGTCAATCTTATTTTTGTTTTGCCCAATCTTGACCGTAAGAGCAAGAAACTTAAGATAGAAAATGATTTTGTAAAGCGTAAATATCTCGAAGGTACATACTTAGTATGCAGGATCTGTTTCTCGTAACTTAACGTGATTTGCTAGCTAAGTGAGAAACGATGACGATGCTTAAAGACTGATAGTTTAGTAAGTGTCACCTTTATATACTGGTACCAGCATTCTCACTTGATTTTGAGTTAATTCCAAAGGCAGTAACTGAGTTGTGTAGAATAGAAAAGAATAAAGAAAAATCGACTTTAAAATTGAGTGTTAGAAAAATACCTTTGACAAGCTGGTGGAGGACCCTGGCATATGAATGGTCGCGGTAGAGATTTTCAACAACAACAACCTCTTCGCCTCCCACGCTCTTTGCCATGAGTACTTTTGTGGAGCTTGCAATTCCAGTACTAACAGTTACAGCGACGCCTCAGAAGGCAAGAGCCTCGAAGAACGCGTGGCTCATAGAAACTTTTTTTTTTTCCAGTTCTAGGAAACTGAAGAGCGAAAGATACAGAACAGTCAGGACCAAAGGCCAGGACAGGATACAGAAAACTCAGGACCAAAGACCAGGGCAAGATACAGTAAGAGAAAACACATCATTTTGAATATGGTTACTTCTGCTGTGCTCTTTAGACAAGTTGAACATTTTTATGTCTCTTTCCATATCGGAATCATTGAAATTTAATTTGTTCCCTTGTACTGGGTAGGTTTAATGCTGATGTATGTGGAAATCTGTGACCACCTAGTCAAATCCTTACTCGATCGCAAGTTCAGAAAAAGAACAAAGAGACAAAAACCATACCCACCACTTGTACTTGCTCTTATCGAAACACTGCATCCACTACTCAAATTAGTATTATGGACGAACAACAACAAGAAATGTTTAAAACGATGTTTACAGATATGTGTAACGCGCTTCCAGAAGATAAAGCTAAGGAGTCGCAGACACAAAAAAGACATTGGACAAACTTCAGACGCGTTTAGAAAAGTAGCCAAGAAAAATACTTACAATCTTGAGTGTGGGAAGGACTGGGTTGCGTCTGACTAGATCGAAATGGGGAGATAGTACACGGGATAACTGCATCGCCCGAAATAGACAGATCTCAACCAGTATCTCTACTACGAGAACTAAAGCTTATATAGCTTACATGAGAGTAATTATTAGGATAACTATATGTACAAATACTGGGTGTAAAAGAATAGGCCCTTGCCCTGCAAGGAAAACCACCGGCAAGAGCCCTCACCCGTTTAACGGAGGGTGCTGCTCCCTGGAGTTGGCTCGCCCTGAAAACTGAGTTCGAGGGGGGCCATACCCCTGAGATGGGGGCAAACGTGGGTCTCTACTACGCTGTTGACAATTGCACCAAGTGTGCCCGATGTGCTAGCAAAAACTGCATACCGGATCACTCTCAACGATGCGAAAACTACGTCCATACGAGCGAAAATCGGGCCTGCGCGGATTTTGATTGCGTCGTAATTCACTTTCCAAACGATTAATCTGGCGTTGCATTTGATCTGTTTGACGCTGTCCAGACCAATTTCGCATTTGCGAAAAGCGCTGCGCTTCAGCGTTCTCTGGCTGAGCAATAGCGGCAATATTAGTACCACCGAGGAGCAGAACGTCGTTGATTGTGTTTCTGGATTTGTTTAATTTTCCGAGAGATATCATCCAATCGTTTTTCCAATTGCGTTTGTGTTGATTCTGTAGAAACAGCGCCAATTGTTTGTGAATTTGTAGCCTTCGACCGCGACATTAATTTAGTAAACATTGCTTCCATTTACGACAAGATTGACTATCACTTGTACTTTGGTTAATGTCAACCGCCTCCCCGGTAGCTCAATTGGTTAGAGCGCCGGATTGTGGATTGTGTTGTGCGGGAGATCGAGGGTTCGAGCCCTGGCCGGACCGATACTCATGGTCTTAAAATAAGTGAGGAAAATTTGCTACCTTTCTATAATCAAGAAATGGATAGATATTCTAGTCTTCTCGGATAAGGACGAATAAACCGTAGGCCCCGTCTCCTGCAGGGTTAGGGGTTGGAGACGTTAATTTCCAACGCACGGGAATACTGTGTTGTGGATGTCCTCCCTTGGGGTGGGATGGGTGGGAATTGGCCCTGAAAAGCCCCCATGGGGAGTGGTCAACTAACGTATGTATGTATCTATGTATGTATGTGTGTATGTAACAAGCTCTTTCATTCGAGCGAGAGATTCTGCTTCCTGAATATCTTTTGGTCGAGCTAAAGTAACATAGCTTTGAATATGCGGTTGTAGTCCCCGAATGAAATAGCGCATTGAATCTGCATCAGATAGTTTAAGACGCTTGCAAAGTCGAGTAACATCCACAATGTAATCGTCAATACGTTCGCCTTGCAACTGATTCCTAGTAGTTAGTTGTTGACTAATAATCCAATGTTGCGGTCCAGAAGAAAACATTCCTTGAACGCAGCC
Source organism: Stylophora pistillata (assembly GCF_964205215.1). Classification (NCBI taxonomy): domain Eukaryota; kingdom Metazoa; phylum Cnidaria; class Anthozoa; order Scleractinia; family Pocilloporidae; genus Stylophora; species Stylophora pistillata. Next base: position 11,347,336 of record NC_142531.1, read on the forward strand.
TGAATTTGGGTGGGATCTTTTTGTTGATACTCCCTTAATACAGGAACCATGCTTGCGCTATTCTCGATAAATACAACGGAAAAGCATTTAATTATTGATGCTGGCAATTCGCGAGAAAGAGTCCAACCGTCGTAAATTCAGTGTATCTACTGGAGGATTTCCGTCAAAAATCTCTAATTCAATGCCACTAGTACTTGGATGCTTTTCTAAACGCGCGTAAAGTTTGTCTAAGTTTTCTTTTTTTGTGTGTGACTCCTTACTTTATCTTCTCGAAGCGCCTTACACATATCCGTAAGCATCGTTTCAAACATTTCTTGTTGTTGCTCGTCCATAATACTAATTTGAGTAGTGTGTGCAGTGTTAGGATAAGAGCAAGTACAAGTGGTGGGTATGGTTTTTGTCCCTTTGTTATTTTTTCGAACTTGCGATCGAGTAAGGATTTGACTAGGTGGGCACAGATTTCCGCATACACCAGTACTAAACCTACCCAGTTACAAGGAACAAATTAAATTACAACGATTCAGACATAGAAAGAGACACAAAAATGTTCAAATTGTCCCGAAGAGCAAGCCCGCATAGCAGGAGTAACCATATTCAAAATGATGTGTTTTCTCTTATTGTATCTTGTCCTGTTTTTTGGTCCTGACTGTTCTGTATCTTGTCCTGGGTTTTGGTCCTGACTGTTCTGTATCTTGTCCTGTTTTTTTGGTCCTGGCTGTTCTGTATCTTGTCCTGGGTTTTGGTCCTGACTCTTCTGTATCTTGTCCTGTTTTTTGGTCCTGGCTGTTCTGTATCTTGTCCTGGGTTTTGGTCCTGACTTTTCTGTATCTTGTCCTGGCCTTTGGTCCTGACTGTTCTGTATCTTTCGCTCTTCAGTTTCCTAGAAATGAAAAAAAAAAGTGCCTATGAGCCACGCGTTCTTCGAGGCTCTTGCCTTCTGAGGCGTCGGTGTAACTGTTAGTACTGGAATTGCAAGCTGCACAAAAGTACTCATGGCAAAGAGCGTGGGAGGCGAAGAGGTTGTTGTTGTTGAAACTCACTACCGCGACCACTCATATGCCAGGGTCCTCCACCAGCTTGTCAAAGGTATTTTTCTAACACTCAATTTTAAAATCGATTTTTCTTTATTCCTTTCTATTCTGCACAACTCAGTTACCGCCTTGGGAACTAGCTCAGAATCGAGTGAGAATGCTGGTACCAGTATATAAAGGTGACACTTACTATACTGTCAGTCTTTAAGCATCGTCATCATTCTCACTTAGCTAGCGAATTACGTTAAGTTACGAGAAATAGATCCTACATACTAAGTATGTACTTTCGAAATATTTACGCGTTACAAAATCATTTTCTACCTTAAATTTCTTTCTCTTACGGTCAAGATCGGGCGAAACAAAAATAAGATTGACAATATGAAAATGATAATGAAATTATTGACAGAATAAGAATCATACTTAAAAAATATCCTGAGAGAAAATAGCATTCGAAGAACGTTGCATAACAACAGAATAAAGAGAAAGTTCGGAGAAGAAAGGGCGTACCCACTGTACACCTAGAACAAGTTCTCTAATTAAAAATGCAGTGCGGAGAACGGAAAGTAAAAGTTGTTTTCCCTTAAAGAGGTGTTGAGGGTGTTAAATGAAAATTTAAGGAGTTTTTTCTTGATCGTGAATTTGACATAGAATCTGATATAAAAACGAGCCTGAAAATAGTCGAAAGTATAAGAAGTAGGAATTTTCAGGAATTTCTGAACGAGATTTAACTTATACCAGAGCGATGCACTCTCTTCTCTATCAAGCAGATCAACATAATTGAAAAAAAGCTCACCGCGAAATCCACCATAAGTTCCAATCAATGTAGAAACTGAACATATGCTTTCGTGTCAAATTCACGACCACAATAAGAAAAAGTATTAACAAAGATTTAGTAATACATAGACATGTAAAAATGAATGATATAAAATCCCGACGTTTCGGCGACTTCATGACGCCATTATCAAGGGTACAAATAAGAAAAAGGTGACAGAAATTCTACCTGTAAGATAAGAAAGCAAAAGACCGCGGTTATAAACTTGGTTAACTCCTCGAAACTTCAGCTTTTGTAATCGTTACGGTGCCAATTTACCATTTCAACTTTGTTGATATATCCAAATTAACTCCTCTCTGGTAGAGGAAGTAGCACCCATACAGTCGTCAATGTAACGACCGTAGAGTTCAGGTTTGGGCCATTGCATTGACTGGAAAATTGATGTTTGATAAAACCTACGAAAGGATTGGCGTAACTGGGTTCCATTTTGTTACCTATGGCTAAGCCATTAGTTTCTTTGTAATAGTTGTCCCAGATGAAAAACAGTTGAGTGCAAGCACTAATAATAACCATAACAATAAAGACACGTATAGAGCGCTGCGTCCACTAATTGCTCAAAGCGCTACACAACAATAGTTAAACTATAAAATACAAAAGCCAATAGCTATTATGATGAAATAACTAAACTGTACACTACTAAATACTAGACATCATATGTCAATTTAAATAAGTATGTCTTCAACTGCGTCTTGAACTGGTCAACAGAGATAAATACTCGTGAGTTCAAGAGGCAATTGATTCCATAGCCTTGGAGCAACTATAGAAAAAGCTCTATCACCATACGTCTTTAACCTGAATCTAGGCACAGCTAAAAGATTCTGAGAACTAGAACGAAGTAAACGTGGACTATTACGATAGTGTAAAAGTTCAGTTAGATAAGTTGGTTTCAAGCCATCGAGAAACTTGTGCACTAAAAGCAATATTTTAAAATGTATAATTTGGATATATCCACAAAGTTGAAATGGTAAATTGGCCACCGTAATGATTACAAAAGCTGACGTTTCGAGCGTTAGCCCTTCGTCGGAGCGAATAGAGGAATTGTGGGTTGTGTGTGATTTTAAAGGCAGAAAATGGAGCTACGTTATTGGTTTTAAAATGTATGCTATAGTTCAACGGTAGCCAATGAAGTTTAAACATGATAGGAGTAATATGGTCAAACCGCTTAGTTAACGTAACAATGCGTGCAGCAGTATTTTGTATTAATCTTAGCTTATTTAGCAGGTGTTTGGGAAGTTCATATAACAAGGAATTGCAATTCACTATCCGTTTTAGAGCTAATGAACGCACGTACTAGAATTTCAGAAGTGTCTTCACTCAAGTACTTCCTAATCTTGGCAATGTTCCTTAAGTGGTAATGGCACTGAGGAGACACAGATTTTTTTACTGTAACATGTTCCGTTAGGTTAAGACAATGATCGAAAGTAACCCCCAGATTCCGGGTAGAAATTTTGGGTTGCATGAATCTTCTCATCACCCACTTGGATGAACTCAAGGGCGGGTTTAGAACGAAATTGTGAGGTTATAAGGACAAGTTCAGTTTTCTCCTGATTGAGTTTAAGGCCATTATTCACCATCCAGCAGTCAAGATCATCTACAAAGCATTCAACACGACGCTTGGCAAGTGAGAGATCATAGCTACATTTTTAAAAGATATATACAGCTGGGTAACATTAGCGTAGAAATGATACCGTAACTTGTGCAACTTTAATGATGTCAACAATGGGTGATGTGTACAAGAGATAGAGAAGAGGGCCCTGAACAGATCCCTGAGGTACGCCACATTCCAAAGGGCGCAGTGTTGACTTGCAGTCATTGACCCGCCTTACGAACTACTTGCGAGACTTTAGGAAGGATTCAAACCATCCAAGTACAGTAACCTTAACTCCAAAACGATTTTGCAGTCTAGATAACAATATCGATCGAGTGGTCTACTGTGTCGAAGGCTGTGAAATCCAAGTACCTTGGATTTGACCCCATTTTTTCCAGTCCTTTGCTAGCGGCAACTCCTAAAAGATGGAACAGTGGAAAATGTACCAAAAAAATCGGAAAAAATATCCTGCACAGCAGATTACTAGTAAAAAAAAATTCTTGATGATCAGAAATCACCCAACCCCCCCTCAAAAGTTAAATTGTCGGCCCTTAACAACTAATGTGCCGCCCATGTCAGCCGCTTTTATAACGATGTCTGCGTTTTATTAAGACCTTTTAGTGCCAACCACTCTTCCGAAGAAAGGTTGGAAAATTTGGTGCTACGATTGAAATTAAGTTTGTTTATATCGTGACGACATTTTTCTAATGAAAAAATCAAAAGATGCAAACTGGCCCACAGTTTATTTATCTATAAAAGTATCTTTGTCCCAGGTGTTAGAATCATCCTCGTTGTCATGGGAAGAGGCTTTAATTGAACTCGGCGAAAGAATTTTTCAACGTCCTGCTTAACTGAGAATTCGTCGGTTGTTTTAGAAATAAGAACAAAATTTAAGCTCTTGCTGAGCACAGATTTCTTTGAATTCGTCGGTTGTTTTAGAAGCGGAAACAAAATTTAAGCCCTTATTAAGGACGGATTTCTCTGAGCCGAAAAGTGTAAGATTTTCTGGAATGGTAACTATGGTATTGAGGCTTTCTGGGGACAAAACTAATTTACAAAGCTACAGGGACGCGAAAACGGCTAAACTAAACAGAAACCGAAAAGCACGAACAAAGATAATTAGTTAATCAAGGCGCCTACAATACATTTGCAAACAAAGTTTCTTTTATGTATTTAAGTCCTTCTTGGAAAATGATGAAAACCAACAGTTGAAGCTTTAATTGAAAAATTTCTGATCTGAAAATTCATTAGGGTACAAAAAGAGAACTCTTAAAATATCAAAACAAAACTGAAAAAAAAAAAAAATGAGAGAAAATAACAACAACAATTACAAGAGCGCACGACAGCAATGACGAGGGTTCTTTCCGGGAGTAAAACTCTACAGAAGTGTTGAAGACCAAAGGTCAAAGTCCTAGTCCAGGAGCTCGTGATAAAGCCCCTAAGTCCAGAGCCAAGTCCAGAGTCCAGTCGACGTTCCAAAAGAGTAAATACAAGGTATATTAAAGATTTATTCCAAACTTTTTAAAGAACTCTACGTGTTTGGCTTGAAACCTACAAAGATAACAGAAACTGTTAAGTCTTTAGCACTTCTTGAAGTCTTGACACCAGTTCATCTGGATTATTGACTTTTCTAATTTGTAAAAAAGAAAAGACTGGGACGAGGTATATTACTCGCATCGCGTGTTGTCAAAATGGCGGCTATTGCTGAAATTTCAAGTCTTCAAGAGTGGGAAGAAGAATGGCAGCACTTGGAAGAGGAAACGCGGACGTTCAAGGTTATATCCATGTTCTTTTTTTGTATATATCTTATTTAACATCGTAATGAGCGTGATGCCATGATAGCGACGCCCACTCGAGCACTAAATGATCAAGGAAATAACTTCGTACGCGTGCATAATTGATTTTTTTGTTTCCACAGCATGCAGACAGAACATATTTACTAATTATTTTAATTTGCCTCTCATTGCTTGTCACATATTTACCATAGTTTTAATGTCGAATGATTTCTTGAGAAGAAGGCTTTTAATCATCTTAAGCTTAAGGGGCCGAGGATTGCAAATAATTGATCACATTTTGGTTATCAATCCCCGGCATTTCATTTGAAACCAAATCTTTTTTCAGCCCCTTTCCATATTATTTTATAGAATAACTTCCTTCACAATAAAGATGACCCTCCATAGAAAACAGAAATTAATTTCGGTTTAGATAAATATAAAGCAAAGCTACGGAGTTAACAGCCTGTTCGATCTAAAAATATTCGTGGCAAGATTTCCTTATAACCCCATACTTCATTATGCATTCAATTTTCATTACTTCATTACGCATTATGCAATTTCATTATGCAATTCATTATGCAATTTTCATTACTTCATTATGCATTCAATTTTTGGAGAAAGGAAAGCAGAGGCAAAACAACAGATTTCCTTTGGGACTACGGCTTTGTTTTTTATTGGTATAGAGTTATATGAAAATCTTTCCATATTTGTTGTTATGTGGAAAGTGAAAATATGACTGGGTATGTTCAATAATTTGCCAGGAAGAACATTACCTTGTTTTCAAATATCTGATTAAAGAAAAACTGATTTTTTCTTGGTGATCTTCAGCAAACGAAGTTCCAGGACTATCAGCAAAAACTGGACGAGTTTCATTCGAGTCAGAAATCCTGTGTCTCGGCTGTTAATCAACAGAAACGAAAACTTAGGGATTTTCAGGAATCACTGAAACGGTATGCCTTTCCTTTTTTTAAAGGAGCCTTGTCACATTTAAGCATTTTTTTCCTAGTAATATTAGTTAATCTGTACAATCCTTAAACTTTGATGTACCTTTTTGGCTCACTGGTACCTCTTTTAGGAGGCTTACACTTTTCCTTCCACTGAAATGTGCTTCACTCTGATGTTGAAAACAACTCTAAATTTTGTCAGACACAAGGTTTCATTTAAGCTTAACTAAGACCAAAATTAGTCTTTTTCCTTAATGTGTGTTTCAATAATTATTTCACAATATAATTTGTAAATATTTTTGTCCACTAGATAACATATGAGCCAGGTATTTGAACTTTGTTGCCTTTTTTGCTTGCATGTAGGTTTAAGAGTGGATCCCTCACTGGTGAACAACAAGCTCAGTTTGCAAAACTTCAGACAAAAATCTCAGACTTTGAAAGAAAAATTAAAGATTTTGAATTAAGTCTTCCTTCTCAAGCAGGGTAATATTTTTTTTATTCGATTTATCATTTATAGCAGGTGTTTTATCAATACAGAGGAGGTGCAATTTATTATATTTCATTGTTGGCTGAAAAACTTTTAAAATGTTACAGTTCTAGCATACTTATTTCATTTCACTCCCAACCCCTTATAATCACCTTCTTTGAATAAGCCCCAACCTATAGGTAGATTGAGTTCCTAGGTGCCCATCCTCAAATAAGTGCCCCCCCCAAACTGTAAGAAAGGGAGAGCCCCCAAACAGTAAGAAAGGGAGATCCCCCCCTAACTGTAAGAAAGGGAGAGGGAAGGGGTTTGGCTTCAAGACAATACAGAATTTTTTTTTAGCGAGATTCTGTATTTGAGTTGTCAATTATGGAAGAAAGTGGTGTTGTTTATCATTTTTTATAATATCCCCTAATCTGTGGTCACCTGTCCATTCCTGCAGTGGGTGACTGCTTCATACAGGTTCAACTGTAGTTCACAATAACCTGATCACGGCTTCAATCTGGACCTTTTGATCAAATGTCCATCTTACTAAACCAACAGTAAGCAGGTCTCCTAACTGTAAATTGACTGTACTATATATTCTCCTTCTTTAGTAATGAATTTCATTGCTTCATTCTTGGAAATTCTTGGACATTCTTTTCTCCTTAGATTATTCCTTAAGCTGTGCTTGGGAAATATCAATGTCTCACTGTATAATTCACGGTGAGTTGTTAATGATTTGCATAACCTTGGGTTCTTAGGATAGTTTTCAATACAATTTGACTTTTTGTGATCACCATTAATTTTTGGAGTATATGATAGCAAATAATTTTAGTTTTTTTTTTCTTCAGGATGGCATACAAAGATGATTATGAGAAGTTTAAATTAAAGATGACAGTAATAAGCATGGTGTTTACCATATTAAACTTGTACATCTTTAATTACAGGTATACAACTTACCATACTCTTCAGAGAAAAGAAAGGCTTTCTCTATTTTTTTTGTGTATCCCAGTACTAGCAGCTTTTCTATACCTAAAAGTTCACTGGTAGTATTTCCTACTTCAGAATGTTTATAGCATCTGTTGAAAACTTGGAGAAAATTTTGTACCAGTCTCACCAAATGAAGGTATCTAAGAAATATCAAATTTTATGATATGGCAAGGTATTTCTGAAGGAATCCAAGCACTCTGGTTGGTTCTTATTTGGTTCATATTTTGCCATATGCACTATCACCATGGAAATGATCAAAAGCTGCACTAAAGCCTGCAAATTGAAAATAAATTAGTTTGGTCCAAGTTCCTTAGAATAAACTATTTATTAACCTTGCTTGCTTGAACTGTACCATAATGTGATTATTGCAGGATAGCAGATGCCTTGTTCCATGCAATGTTATTGTGGTATTACAGTACATTAACCCTTCAAGAACATATTCTCATCGCTAATGGCTCACGGTATGAATCAAACAAAGTTTTACATGAATACTTTGTAAATTTTTTGTTATGAAGATATTCAATTCCTACAAACTTTTCCTTCTTGTTTGTTTTATTACTGACACTGTGAGTTTCAAATAATTTGGAAAAATAATAACAAAGGAATAAATTTACCCTTTTACCCCTAAGAGTGACCAGCATCTAATTTCTCCTTACAATATCACCCCTGAATCAAACATTAAGGTCACGAGAATTAAGGAAAGGATCATCAACAAAACAAGCTATTGATTGTTGAACAAATTCTCCTTGTTGGCTCCTTAGAAAATGTACAGACAACATTATAAGGAATATTCATACTGATTATAATAGGGTGAAGATGTGAATGAACTTTAAAGTATGTTTGGTTTTTCTTAACACAGGATAAAGGGCTGGTGGGTTGTGCATCATTATCTGTCCATCATTTTATCAGGATTTCTTCTTATATGGTGAGTTATTTCACTTTTTCCCATTTTAAGTACCGTATTTACCCGTGTATAAGTCGACTCGATGTATAAGTCGACCCCCGAAAATCCTGAGAAATTGCCAATTTTATCGTATATCCTTTGTATAAGTCGACCCTAATTTTTTTGAATTATCAAGTATCTTTTAGGATGAAATGTGAGCGAAAGTCAAGGCTGAGAGAGGAAAAAACAGCAAAGATTCTTCACTTGTTATCGAGCGTGCCGCCATTTTGTTTGCTGAGCAACCTCCCCTGCTTCTCGTTCACATTATACTTCCTGGCGGCCGCACAGTTGTTCGTTTCTTCAGCAAATTTGATGACTAAAAGCTTGTACTTAGCGGAGTATTTCATTCGTTTAGGCATGTTGAGAATCGTTTGAAGAGATATAACTTATAATTGTTGCGAGTTGCTCGTAGTTCTGAAAATTGTTTATAAAGCCGCTCTATTGAATCTGACAACATTAGACCAGAAAGGTGTGATATCACACCTATTGAAAGCAATTGAATGGACTTGTGATATTTTAGCGTCAATAAGCAACGCGTAAACAATCAATTGAAGTTGATTTTTATACCCGGTGTATAAGTCGAGGTCGAATTTTTAGGGTGTAAATTTGGTCAAAAAAGGTCGACTTATACACGGGTAAATACGGTACGTAGTTTATTACACTAAAACAACAAAGTTGGACATTTAGATTTTGAGTTCAATGATCTTTACCATTTAAGAGATTTATTTTATTTTTATTTAGGCCAGATGGAAGGGTGTACCAAATTTTTAGGGGACAGTTCTTCCACTTTTCTCTATATCTTAGTAAGTATTGTATTATCATTTTGTTCATTCATAAATAACAACACAGACTTATAGCTACAGCAGCAAAGGGGTGACCCTAAAATCTGGAATGGTGGAAAGGCGGAATGATGGAAAATGACCCCAAATCCTAAAACCCGGAATGGCAGAAAATGACCCCAAATCCAAAAACATGGAATGGCAGAAAATGACCCCAAATCCTAAAACACGGAACGGCGGAAAATGATCCCAAATCCTAAAACACAGCCGGATGACAGAGCATGTTGCACAAATTTTGTACAAAGACAGTCAAGTGCTTGGCCCATTCATTCCTACGACGATAATGCACGTGACCAAAATTAGACTAGCATGAGAGCAAGAGAGGTTTGCATGGGGTCATGCATGTGGGAATTTCTCATGGCATGAGAAGACAAAAGAAAGTTAACAGAAGGAAGCCATCAAGAAGAATTTGAAGAATTTCTCCACGACCAGGTGTCCAAAACACCACCATACTACTATGAAATTTGTGGCTTACATATCAGCAGAAGAAATAAACTTTCTGTACAGAAAAGAGGTTATTTCACTAATTCGTCTAATTTACATGGTGAGAATAGATTCTGTCGGTAGAACCCCACTAACTTGAACCTGCTGAACTCGAAACCCCCCCTTACTCGGACTTCTTGAACAAAACCCAATTTCCCTTGGATTTGACCCCATTTTTTCCAGTCCTTTGCTAGCGGCAACTCCTAAAAGATGGAACGGTGGAAAATTACCCTAAAGCCTTAAAGATGGAATTATAGGCAAGTCAAGGGATGAAGAGAGCCAAATAAAAATCAAGCGTACCCACACTAATTTCCCCTTAGGAGGGTAACTTCCACAGATATTAAGTCAATACCAGAAAAAATTATCTTTGCTTGTAATAATGTGTAATATCATACTGTGGATGTTCAGTTTGTTTCTCATTCATTGCCTAACAATCAATTCCCAATAAATCAATCGAGGCATTGTACAATTTTCACCTTAAGTTAACTGCACATTCTAAGTCATTGTGCCTTTGTAAATTCAGTTAACCTTCGAGAAAACTAAGTAGAAGACAAGCGATACAATATCTGAACTTCTTTGGTTTGAATTATTACTTAATCGTCCATTAACTAATTTATTGACCTTTTTTTTTTGAGTAAAATTGACCTTAAGCTTGTCCTGCAACTGTTTCCATGCGAATAATGGTAAACCATAACAATCCAAAGATCCATCTGAATTACACTTCCCTTTCAGGAAGGGAAATTTAAGCGCCATAGAGTTGACAATTTGCAATTTGTTGAGGAACAATTTCGTCGTAGGATGGTGGTCTTTTGGATGCCTGGTCACGAAGAAATTCTTCAAATTCTTCTTGACGGCTTCCTTCTGTCAACCTTCTTTTGTCTTCTTGTGCCATGAGAAATTCCAATGCGCAGGACCCCATGCAAACCCCTCTTGCTCTCATGCTAGTCTAAGTTTGGTCACATGTGTTATCGTCGGGGGAATGAATCAGCCAAGTGCTTGACTGTCTTTGTACAAAATTTGCACAACATGCCCTGTCATCCGTTCCATGTTTTAGGATTTGGGGTCATTTTCTGCCATTCTGTGTTTTAGGATTTGGTGTCATTTTCTGCCGTTCCAGATTTTAGGATTTGGGGCCATTTTCCGCCGTTCCAGATTTTAGGATTTGGGGTCATTTTCCGCCGTTCTGGGTTTTAGAATTTGGGGTCATTTTCCACTGTTCCAGATTTTAGGATTTGGGGTCATTTTCCGTCATTCTGCCATTCTGCCTTTCCGCCGTTCCGGGTTTTAGGGTCACCCCAAAGTTATACCCCCAGTCTCCCTCCCTAAAAACATTTTGAAAATAGTTGTGCTATCCCATAAACTTTCCTTTTAAATAGGAACAATGCAGAGCACCTTGTAACATCTGTGAACAATTAGGGAACTTCAGAATTGCTGTATACTTAATTTCTCCTTTCAGATGGTTCTTTGCAAGAATTTTACCCTGATCTTACTTCTCCTTTGTCATTCAATGAAGTACTCAGCATGATCATCATTCCATCATTGTGTTTCTAGGTTTTGTTCAACTTCTACAATTTAGATATCAGTCAAGAGCTCTGTATCGATTGCGATCACTGGGTGTCAGCAAAGACATGGATGTCACCAGAGGTTTGTGTAAATTTTAAAGCTCCATCTTTCTTATAGTTTCAGCTGTCTATCGCATTGAACTTTTAACTACCAGAAGTGATGAACATAGAACCTCTCCCTATCATATCCATCATTATCCAGGAAAAAGGTAATGACGATAATCAAACTTATTTGGCAGAAGTTGTTACAAAGTAGGTATGTGTGGTGTATACAGGTCATTGGCGACTTTCGTGAAACAAATTATGTACTAAGAAGTGAATTATTTTTGCAGAGGGTTTCCATTCTTGGATGTGGAGAGGACTAGGATTCATCATTCCCTTTCTTATTGTTGGCTATGTGAGTATGTTACCATGACATCGTAGTCTTTGTTGGCTATGTGAGTATGTTACCATGACATCATAGTCTTTGTTGGCTATGTGAGTATGTTACCATGACATCATAGTCTTTGTTGGCTATGTATGTTACCATGACATTATAGTCTTTGTTGTCTCATATGTAACTTGATTAGTCAACAATTTGTTGAGTAAGTGGATGCAAATGTTTGGATATTCCATGAGAACCAGTGCCACAAATGTTGTATGTAGATTCATTTTATGTTGTTTCTGTCTTTAATATTCTGTTATGTTTTAGTGCATTGAATCAGCTAGCATTTTGTGATTTATTTCAGTTTACCTTTAACTTTATATGGAATGGAAGTGATTAGAGTAAATGAGTGTGATAACGAGCATTTGATGGGCTGATCCAAAACATTATGATATTTCAACATAATTTACAGGGCAAATGATTTGTAATTTAATGCAAACTAGCAAATGTGTGTTATTCTATTCCCAGAAGATTCATCTTGCTTGTATACAGTTACAAATAGTTACCATGTTGTCTTGCATCTGTTTTCAGAAATAAATCATAGATGACATCAAAATCTGCTAAGAACTAGTCAGAGTGTGTCACAAATGTCTAATTACCATATTTTAATTTCTACTGTGATCCATCATTGTATGGACCTTCTCAGCAACAATGGACCTATTTGTTTTATACAATAAAGTAGCAAAAAACTGTTGATGGTGACATCATCTATACCTCTGATAAATCATAAGTAAGAACAGTCAAACTGTTTGGAATTTAGCTTATTATATAATTTGTACTGGCAGAAGCATGCTTATTTGGGGTGTATGCTATAACTTTTGAATCACACCATATGGTTGTCTTTCCACAGTTATTTCAGTTGTTTAATGCTTACACTCTCTACCGATTGCATTTCCACCCTGACTGCACCGAGTGGCAGGTAAAGTTCCTGTGCCAGTTTGATGGAAGGATAAATCACTAATGTTGGGGAAAAAATGTATAAAATACATTTCTGTTCATGCACTATCTAATTTTTCAAGTTCAAAGGAGCATTTTCATGATTCATGCATGCTTATCTACTCATACTAAACCACCTTTGCACCTTTTTCAAGTGTTTGTCTTTGTAAGAAAGCTACAAATATGAATTCAATTTTATGTTGCAGAAATATCGCAACATAGGACTGCTTCCAGTGTAAAGCACCCTTCCTCCTACAATTTAAAGTAATCAGGACTATTAAGTGCAAAATACATGACGGTGTCTGTTTTTTATCATCTCATGTCATGTCAGAAAAAAACTCCTGAGGCTCATGAAGTACAAAAAATAAAAAACTCAAAACTTAAGCATAACTTAGTTGATAGTATTCCATGACCATTTTGCTTTTGCAAATGTTAATCATTATTAATTCATTTTCAGGTTCTTGGCCTCAGTGTAGTATTTTTCATCCTGTTTGCTGGAAACATGACCACACTCTTGTCTGTTGTGAGGCAGAAATTTACAAAGACAGGGGTAGTTCCACAATTACCTTGCAGTTAAATATAACCTCCTTTGCCATCTGATAGAGGTGCCAGAGAGCCTTATTTTCAAGTCTTGTTGTTATCACTACAACAAATACAACAAGAATTGAGACCTGAATATAACTTAAGAGGCTCAGCGTTACTCAAAAGTGACTAATATAATAAGACAGGTTGATTTGGTTAAAGTAGACCTTTTTTAAGAGGAGCTCCTGTTGAAACTTTCATCAGTCAAGAACTGTCAAGACAATTTACTGATTTATTGACCTGAACAGAGATTTTATTTCTTTTTATCAGTTATCTATCTCATGCTCCCACTATCCACAACTCACTACAGAATATTCATTTCTTTCTACCAGTTAGATTTTGGTCTTCTCTTTTCTCTCTTTCCTTTTACTGCCTGTGCAATATTGTAACATATTACAAGTTTGCAGTGAGTTACTAGATTTTGTCTCATTATGCACCCTATTAACTCCATCTTTGGATCTAAACCTGTTCATTAAACAGCCTCATTTTGGCTCTTTCTAGAAAATCTCTCTTAATAAATTATTTCAATTTTGAGTGAGAAAATGATCAACAATTTTTCACTGAAGTGGAGGTGAATATACACCACTTTCACTGACACTGAGGTGAATAATTGTGGTAGTATATATATCACACACGTACCAAAAAGTTAGTTTATTTATTTTAAATACATATTTTGAAAAATGGTTTGAAATTAAACTCTTGATGTGCAATTTTCTCTCATTAGCCACTCAGGGGTGAATAATACTTGCTATTCACTTCTGAAGGAGCCAATCAGTGCACATAAAAAGCACTATTCACTTGTGTGGTATATACTGATTGTATTTATTAATAGACTGACTTGGCCAGCCATTTTTGACTGCTGTAAGCATCTAATGTTGGGGTTAAAGAATTGTACAAGGGTTATGGTATGTTTTGTTAAATGAAATACTACAGGATAGAATAGCCTAGATTAGCAGATCAAATTTTTTCCACACAGATGATTTAATTTTCAGGAGGCCCAGTGCTATCACTGTTTGTCTTTTGTTTTGTTTAAGGTTATACAAATAACACAAAGACTAAGAATGTTCTAAACACCTGCAAATGGCATTGCATTATTTGAAGTACTTTTTAATTAAGTTTACGTATTACTATTTTATTACTGATAAGATTGCTTTTTATCATACACATACTTAAACTTGGTTTTTTGATAATATAATACTTAATATTTTGTGAAATAGATCAGCATTCAACTATCACAGTCTTTATTACCATACTTGATTGTAAAATAGTGATATTTTATAATGTACATGTTAAAGGTACAGAAAGGATACAAAAAGCGATGACTTTTTTGTGTTAATTTTAGAATTTATATAGCGTCAGAACTCTTATGGAATCCTTAAAAAAAAATTTTTTTGTCACAACAAAAATTACCAAAACAATCTATTCTACCAGATAAACAATCTATTCTACCAGAAATAAGTACCTCTGTACAGTGTTGGCTGTGTACCAAAGGCACATGGTTGGAAGCAATGAAAAATAATAAAAGGGAAATAGACAGCTCTCTTCATCATCACTGCCATTTTTATGTCTGTAACATGGCCAAAGGCTATGGGTTAGGGTCGAAATTGTTCCTCATACTACATAACCACCCGTCATACATTATCTGGTGAATTGTAGATTTAAAAATAAAAAAATACAAATTGTGGAATGACAGCTCTTTTCAGAGAATGTTATATCTTCTCTCAACTCTTCGAGTTCAACAAAAAGGCACTCTGCTGACCTATTTACTGCGTCACAAATACTTTGACTGGGCCCTAGTCAGTGGAACAACTGTGTCCCTCCAAGTAATCCTCTTCCTTACCTCCATTCCAAACATTTAAACTTTACCTGACATCCTAGATACCTAGTATTAAAAACTATCTGCAACATTATAAATTTGTGTAGGTAATTGCATGGGGCTGAATAAAATTATAGATTAATATCACATGTGTTTTCAGAAGTTGCTGAAATTGCATGACAAGGGCAATTTCAGCAACTTCTGAAAATGCGAGTAATATTAATCCTTAATTTTACGAGGACCCATTGCGATTGCTTGTTAATGAAATAGAGGGAAAAAGTACTGAATTTCTGAATGCACCCTTGAGTAATCAGTCACAGGAAGCCATTTAATGTTGACAAAGAGTCAATCACCACAAACATGCTAACGAGCTGAATGAAATTTTATTTTTGCACAAACATAGCAGGATATTGAAAACCAGGCCTGCTAACAAACTTTCAACTTTGAAAATATAAAGTTAGTACTTTTTCAAACAAAGTTAAAGCATTCAAAATCATGAGCAAGTAATTTTGCCCTCTACACAAGCAAAATTAAGAAAAAAATACCCTCTTCATTGACCAATCAGCATTCAGTAATTTTGCCCTCTATGTTAAGCTGTAATGACTTGCAAAAAGACAGAGCTTAAGAAGCAAAGTACCTGTCAACCCTTTGATCCCTAAGACTGATGGACATCAAATTTTTCCCTACAATATCACCCCTGAATCAATCATTGAGGTCACAAGAATTAAGGGATTGATCCCTTACTAAAAAGAGCTCATGATATTTTTCAAAAATTCTTCCTGTGACTGAGCTCCTGCACTTTTTCAGGAACCCAATTCAAGGACTTTCAAGGACTATTTGGGTCATTTTCAAGGACCTTTTACATTAAATAGGAGCAGCTGAAAAGTCCAATGGGCATGACTTCACTTCAAGCATGAACATCAGAGTGATCATGTGCAAGGTAACCAAGGTTTTTTCAATGCACCAATCAGGTAAAAAAAAAAGCCCTTCACTCTGACAAAGGGCTAACGCTCGAAACGTCAGCTTTTGTAATCGTTACAGTGGCCAATTTACCACTTCAACTTTGTTGATATATCCAAATTATAAATAAATCATGTGTCAAACATCATAATTGGATGCAGGATTTGAAAGGAAAACTCATTTTCGCTATTTTTGCTAGAAACTTACACTTTCAACATCAAAAACAAAAGAGAACTTCAACCTTGATTCATGTGCACTTATTTTCAAGGACTTTTCAGAAATTTTCAAGGACCTGAGTCTAAATTCAAGGGTTTTCAAGTCCTTGAAAACAAAAAAATTAAATTCAAGGACTTTCTAGGACTTTCAAAGAGTACAGGTACCCTACTGTCAGCATCATAAGAAATGTATATAGAACAGTATAAAAAACCTGTACACTGATGTTAAGGTAATTCGATAATTCACATCATTTTGTGCAGATAAGTCACCAGTGATAGCTTCAAAAAGAAACTGACACCAAGTATATTGAAGAGTCTGGTAACAGCAAATTGCCTTTAGTTAACATAAATAATGCATAATTTTTCACATAAAAATATGTAACAATCTTTATGTACATCAGCGTCATGGCATAAAAGTTATGGCATTCAAAATACCAAGTTAAATGTTCATTATTGACTTATGGAATACAGAGTGGGAGTGGCAGTCACTATGACAAAACCAGAGAAAATAACCTAATAAAAGTAATCTGTCCATGAAATTTTGTTTTAATATGGGATTTCCAGGGTTCTATTTCTTGTGGCTGTGATCCAGTTGATGAGAGATACCAAGTTGTCGTGAAATATGAATCAATCCATCCATTACACTATCCACCAGTCTGAAAGACAGAAAGAAAGCTATAGTAAGAAAATTGGAATGTTTCACACCAATGCCTTGAGTATTATGGTTTTACGGGTAAGCACCAAGTGAAAAATAAAAGACAATTTTAGTTGTTGAAAATTGTCATTTTAAAATTATACTTTTTCTGAGGTAGACAAACAAGGTCAGAAACAAGTCATAAGTCAGAGAGAGAAGGATGGTTAACCATTCCACTCCCAGAGATTAACATGTAACTTCTGCTTGTAATATCCATACATTGTCCAGCAAACAGGTAATGAGAATATTCAAACATATCAGGCAAAAGTTTCTATCTTGATCTAACACTAAATTCTCATGACTGGTTTAAAAGGAAATGTGTAGCAGCTAGAACGGAGAATTAACAATCAGACCTTGGGAGTTAAAGGGCTCACTCAAGATGTGCAAGATTGATGCAGACTGGTTATGGCAGACTGGACATAATTTTCCGAGGTCAAACAAAATGGCTACTTACATGTAAATCTTTAATTAAATTTAGTTATCTACTGATGTGACCCACCTGTCTATAGGTTTGATAATAAAGGGTATTGCAGTGAGTCCCACAATAGTGGTCATCCACATTTGGGTACTAGGAGGCACTCCTCTCGCATATCTGTTAAGTGTGAACCTAGATGCTGCACAAATTCTGTTGATTGTAAACCCTGGGATAATCACTGAAGCCAACCCCTGCCATATGGCTGCCTCTACCATGGTTTCAACAGCTTTGCGTTTCTTGAGGTAGCTGGACAGATGGGTGCTTTCCTGGTAGCATCGCCTCCCTTTGTCAATGGAGTCTGCCAGGCAGTAGGTGGAGGCAACTCCATAGCTACCGAGGTACATTAACCGAGGGATGTGGGTACGGAATGCCTCACCAAATTCATTGGCATATCCTGACGGTTATTAAGTACATATTTTAATCAAAATGTCTTTAAGTTTTAAGCAATGATTATTAAAGGTTAAGGTCATATTTGGTTTATAAGTAGTCTTGCTGGTCAGTAGTCTTAATCATTTTCACCCTAACATTAGCATGAAAAGGAGAGCTCTTTGATCACCAACAAATCAGACCATTTTTATTATAATTATTGATACTTTTTTAACTTTTTTCTCTTTTTCACAGATAGTATATTAAGTCTTCTTTAAGAAGTAAACATTGTAAATTAGTAATGCAAGTCCACATCAGCCGATGGCTGCCAGTTTTTTAACCTGTGAGACCAAATAAAGTAAGTATGTATGTATGTATGTATGTATATATGTATGTATGTAGGTAGGTATGTATGTAGGTATGTAGGTATGTAGGTATGTATGTATGTATGTAGGTAGGTAGGGAGGTAGGTAGGTATGTAGGTATATATGTATGTAGCTAGGTAGGTATGTAGGTATGTATGTATGTAGGTATGTATTTATATTTTCCACACTGTTCTCTTTCCATTTCCTATGATATTGACAATAGGTGTCTTAAATTGGTGATCATTTCCTTTATTCTCATGACCTTAACATTTGATTAGAGGGTTATGCTGTAAGGAGAAATTAGATGCCAGTCACTCTTAGGGGTATATAGTTTACCCTTCAATCTAATTTTCCTGACAATATCACCCCTGAATCAACTGTTAAGCTGACAAGAATAAAGGAAATGATCACCAACTAAAGAAGCTCTTGATTGTTTCACAACTTCTCCTTGTCAGTACCTTAGGAAATGTATAAAGAACATTATGGAGAATATGGACACTGATGTTAGGGTGTAAAGGGTTAAGATTGATATATTCCTACTGAATAATATTAAAAGAAAATTTTACACCTGGTTAAACTTGGAGCTTTCAATAAAATTATTAGTCTTAGAGCTAATAACATCACCTTAGGAAGGGATAGCCTGGGTTGCAAACACAAGGTGGGAAGGGGAAGGAGAGTGCAAGAAGAATGATAGGCTTAGAGATGTATGGCTAACAAAAATTAATGTCTGCAGAGGATGGCTGTAATATCTCTGGAACCCTGTGACAACTTTTTTTTCACCAAATTTTCAAGGAACACACATAATTTACAGAATGATACAAATAAACAGTGATTGTGAAAATAAAGTTTTAAGCTAAATTCAACTTACAATGAGGAAATTATGAAAAAAAGACACTTTTCTTTTATTTCAATTTCAAAATAAACCTGCTCTGAAAAATCTTTAAAAACAAAAATTAAATTTAAACCACACCTCAGACACTCAAAAGTGAAAACAAGCCTAGCATATCTTTTAATACAAGTCAAACATGTTTCGCATATAAAATTTTAGGGCTAGCAAGCTGAATTCACCCATTTTCCTTTCAAAACTGACTTTATTTAAGTCAACACAATGTAGAGTAATGTTACATTGACAACAGAAAAACTTGTTTAGTTGAGCCAGGTTTAACAGAGTAAAATTCAGCAACAGAAAACAGAAAAACTAAATTTTACATAAGGTTCAGGTAATCATTAAATTGCATTTTCATTGAAATTTGAAAGCTGACAAACATCGTCTTAGAATCTTCTATCAAGAAAACAATTTCTAACCACATTTAACAAAAGCTATTTTAGCTTTAGTGTGGATGGAGTACAAATACAGTGGAAAATCAATTCAATCTTCTTCTATGATCTTCAAGAGGTGACCATTGACTAACAAAATGCATTTGACTTCTAATAACCACCATCTCAAGTGGCTGCCTCTGGTATTTTCATAAGGCCAATCCTATTTTTGCAGCCTAATGAGGTCAAAAGCTACCATTATGGTAATGGAAGGTGAACTTGTCACTTATCAAAATAAAATCTACCTAATTCACTCAATACACAAGAATTAACCCTTGTGTAATTTCATGCTCTAGTTAGCTCACCCATTGGTTGACAAGGAACAAGTTACTGGTTCACTGATTTTGCAGGTATTTAAAGAAAAGTCCTGTCACATTGAGCCATTAGATAAACCAAATGCCATTAATTAAAAGTAAACATTCACTGAGAACAAAATTCACAAGATTCAAAGCTTAGTTCTGGGCTACAGGTAAAAAAAAAAAAAAAAAAAAACAACAACAACAGTCAGGGTAGATATCCAAAATGAAACAGATTGAGTGATAGCTGTCAGTTTCAGAAAACAGTAGAATTTAAAAGGTGAAAAACCTTGTTTTACAAACAATAAATTTTTAATCAAAGGACACTATTAATTATTAATAGTTCAATGAACCACATTTTTCTGTCTTTTGGTAAAAGCTCATACTTAGCATTCTGTTTGCATGTTAATGAAAGGGAACAGTCTACAGATAAAAATGAACACCTGCTGAAAGGTTGTTCCAAACACTGGACTTGTATTTAAGTACAAGCCCTTGAAACCCAAGATAGACAAACTGTTTTGACAGGAGGAGAGCTCCTGCTGTGGTTCATGATCACAGACACAGAAAACCAGTGAACAACACAGTAAACCAGTCTTACTTGATAACACAGGAATGATAACAAAATTTTAGCTCTGGGAAGCTGCCAGAGTTAGCTGTTTTCTTAGTGTCCAATTGAAACAACTTCTTCTAGGTCAAAAGTTGGAACCAAAATGGCTTACATTTTTTAACATGAAGGTATGTGAAGTTGTTTTACTTTGTTTTCCACAAGTTTCACTCTGGAATCAGAACTAGTACACTTATACAGTTGGTTAACTTGCATGCAATTTATTTACATGGAGATTCCATCCTTCACTGCTTCTAAGTAGAAAAAGTTGTCATCCATGACTGGACGAGAGGAAAGAGACAAAGCATGAAAACTCCCTTAAAACGCTCTGCTACACAAAGATAACTGTATTCACCAGCAAAAGTCAACCATCATAATCCTATTAATATCCTTTGATCTCACTAAAATAAGAAGTTACAGCTCTGCTTTAAACAGAAATAAAAGAAAGTCATGCAACCATGTAAGAATCCAGTAGAAAAGGGTTGATCCACAAAGTCTAGGAGTATAATGAATCCCAAGGTTTACTTTTCTTTTCAAGTGTAGAAGTTGTGGAAATCTTAAGTTCTCACATGCAAAAAAAAAAAATCACTTTACCTATATTGCTTCTCTAAACAGAGAGCTTTTAAAGAATCCAGGCGTCCTATGTTTCAAACTGGTACCTTGCTTAAACCGTAATCAGTTTAATTCACACACACTGATACACCATATCCCTAAAAGCATTGGCTGCAGGTGTGTTTGCTTGCTACTCATTTCTGAAGCACAAGCTACTTCAAGTAGGCAAAGCAGTCAAACTGAATACACAGTTTATAACTCACAATAAGGCAAAAAAGATCTCTCCAAAGACAATATACAAAAGCAGATGTCTAAACAAGGAACAGGTTTTATTTCTTGCCAATATTAATCTGAAGTAACTTTCACAAGAAATAGAAAAAGGTCATGGGTCACAACTCATAAGACTTCACCACTACCTAGGAGCTTATCCTGAATAAGGATATACATGTAGCAAGTTCACATCCAATAAAGACTGCCCCTTGCATTTTGAAACCAGAGTTGTCAGGTTCAAGAAATGTAGCACTAGTAAAGATTGCCTATTCTCAATTTTGACTTCATTTGTATAGATCTGAAATTAGTCTACAACACTTTGACCAAAAGATCTCTTTTTTCATGGAGAGAGTAAAACATCAAATCCTTGAAAATTTTCTTAGGACAAAGGGAAAAAGAAAAGAGTTTTGGTCTAATGAGATTACCTTCTACATAATCTATCAACTGACCCTTCAGGACCCTATCAAACATGTAAACTGCAGTTGTCCTTGTCCTTTTCTGTATCTCGTATTACTATACTTAAAAACACACCAAGTCTTCTGACCTTCAAACATTACAGGGATAAGTTACCCATCTCACAGAAAATAAGATTTTGCACAGGGTTTGCAAAAGTTTGTTTGTGTCCAATGACCACACTTATACACATTGGTACCCACACTTTTGACTTACAACACATTATGAGGATAAGTGATCCTTCCAAGGGAAAATGAGATTTTGCAAAGGGTTCTAAACAGTTTGTTGGAATATTGGTATTTTGTTGAAGAAATCATGCATGCAAAGCATGCTAACCACCACGTTACATGAAGGCAAAGTTTTAAATTAGATTAGAGACTCCCAAAAATAGATCACTGTAATGTACAGATCTCGCTGTGTTAGAACCTGCAAAGATTTCTGGACACTGTCTGCAGTCATCCCGATAAGATCAAGCGACTTCTCATGTAAACCCAACTCCAGAAGTGTGTGTCCAGCTGTGTCTATACTGTGTCCAAATTATCAGAGTATGAGTATGTGAACCGCTCAAAATAAACTATGAACTTACCTAGATATCTTAACGCTGTATCCCTGAAAATATCAACGTCAGCTACCGTGATATCGGAAACATCTTGCTGCTTTTCCACCATCATTCGACCGCCATCTTGACTTTTAATTCCATTGTCTCTCGTACAAGCCTCGTCTCCATTAACGTGATAACATCGTTTCCAGGATCATCTCGGGAATAAGCCATAGCGTTCTGACCAGCCAATCAGATTTCATGTAAACATCACAACGAGTCGATTTGTTTTGGACACAATTATGACAACGTAAATTTTGCCAAATAGTTTTCAACGTTTTCATTTGCATGCAAAGAGCTACAAAACTTAAACCAGAGGGGTTCTGTACCATTTTCAGCGTCTTGAATTAGCAACGTTAAGTTAAAAAGTTAACATTAGGAATCAACGAAGATCGATGGAGACTCATTTCGAGGTTAGTCTTTCTACTACTTCATCTCAACCTTCGAATTTCGAATTTTTAGGCATTTTCTGGAAAAAAAAAAAAGAGCTCCAGACAGATTGGAAGTGAAACATCCCATTTTGAAAATAGAGGGATGTTTTTCTCCAAAAAGTTTATGGAATCCGAAGTATCATAAATTTAATCGTGCAAAGTTGTGGCATGTTTCCAGACTTGACTTGCATACTTTCCTCGCACCAAACGCAAGTTTGCAAATTTTTTCCGTGAAAATTGCGTGGGACATAGCTCTCTCTTTTGGCTTGTCTGCAGTAAGAAAAGTCTTTCCAAGTAGTACTTTTAATCAGACCTATCTAAAGAAGGAATTTGATTTTCTGCATACTTCGATCCGTTTATTCACCAAACACTGCAAAAATACGGAACTATTTTTAGAAATGACTAGTGAATAACTAGTGAATGAATTTGGCCAAACAAATACCTTGAAAATTCGAACATTTCTTTTTTCTACCAGAAAGTAGGGAGATGGTGAGCTTGTAATAGATTAGCATTCCAGTTAAATAAAGAAAAGGTGTTTGGTCATAATAACGTTTCAAATGGATCACCACATTCCTTGAATGACTTAGGTCATCCTGCACTGCTGAACAGCATATACATACTGTGCCCTTGTACACCCGTCTCACTTCCCATAAAGTCCCTGTTAGATTCTAATAAGGTATACCAGTGTCCCACCCTCGGAAGAAAATTAATTGGAAACTAATTCCTTCCTAAAACAGAGTTTGATATCTTGTACTACTAAAATAATAGGGTCAAGAATTAAAAGCTTTCACACCATCTCCATACCCAAGGTAAGAATTCATGACTCCCTGCTCCCACCCCCACTGCAAAGAATCAAAATATATTGAATGACTATTACATGATAAGCCTTCCTCTCTATCAGGCCCCTCCCCTCTCTCTTTCTCTCTCTCACACTCTTTCCCCTAAAGGAGTCCCTTTTCTAGAACATCTGGTGTTTGATAAGCTCCCCTCCTATAAATTCTTCCTCCTCTTCTCTGAAATTCTAAAATAGAAGCTTCATAGCTATAAGTTTGGGCAGTCTATAAAAGAGTTCATTGTTTGTTTCCAACAAAAGTAATGCCCTAAAAAAAAAACAAACAAACAAACAAACCACGAACTACCAGCACATATTAGCCTTTAAATATGTAAATAACTAGACTGTAATGACTTATCACAATTACTGGTAGACCCTGTAGTTTACATAATGTTTGGGCTAAGGTCTTTTTATAGATTCTCTCCTGTAGCTGCTCAATATTTCCTGTCAAATAAGTTATGAGAATTTGGTGTTTGATCAAGATAACAAGTTTTACCTGATAAGTTTGAGTATTCTCATTACTCATTGACTTGATAATGTATGGAGATTACAGGAGAATTTAAATTTTAATCATTCTGTCGATAAAAGGGTTATTATAAAGTAAGCTCCCCTCTCTAAAAAGCCTTCCATCTGGAGAACCTGAAAATTAATAAGGCCTTTAGGGTGCTTATTAAAGCATCTATGGCTAAAAATTTAGCATAAATATTTAACCCAAAATTTATATTCTGTACTTTAATATATAAACATTTTAATTTCAGAATGGGAACAACAAGAAGGAAGAGACAATAACACACGATACTATTCAAAATAACGAGCAATCACCTGAGGATAACACAAAATGGAGAGGAGACTCTGGTGAAACTTCAAATGGCTGTAGAAAAATATTAACAACAAGCAGGGTTACCAATGCTGTTGCCTTCCACATTCCCACAGGGAAACCAGTTTGTAGGCCACCACCAAAGCGTTTTTGTGACCAAACCACAGAAAGAGAAAACATAAGCCTTGAAAGGCTCACAGAGAAACAAAGAATGGCTGAAAGACGAAAGAGAGTAAGTTGACTATTAAATAACATTGCTATGTTAAGATATGGGTTTGATTCAATGGATTCATTACAGACTTAAGGCTTGTGGATATGCATGTCTTTTAACAAACATCAGTTTTTACTTGTTCTGTTAAAAATATTTAATTTCTTAATTTGGGTATGTGGAATATTTCAATACGGACACATTTGAATCTGTCAAATGTTCTTTAAATCAATTAATCAAGTAGTTTGAGATGCACCGGCTCTGACGAAGGGCTAACACTTGAAATGCCAGCTGTTAAACTCTTTATGGTGGCCAAAGTTTTACCTTATCAACTCAGTTGATTAAAGTAAATTACTTTAGTTTGAGATGCAGTATAATAAATGAGATCTAACCAATTACAGTCCATGCACTTCTCTGAGCTGTTTTTTGTCAATAATTGTTGCTCATGTAGTGTGAAGATCTGACTGACTGACTGACAGTAATTACATTACAAAACCTAAACAGAAGTCATCATCTATTGTATTTATTTGATAAAGGGCCCACCTCTGATAAGATCCCACTCCCCCACCCCTCCCCCCCAAAAAAACCTGAAATGCAGAACAGGAGTACTGACTATTTCTTTGAATCACAATTCACTGTCTATTATTGGTACATCTTTATGTTTAGTTACTAGGTACTACATGCTGAAAATAGACATGAAAATTTCATAAGTGCTCACTTTGAATAACCACCAACTCTCAAGGTTAAAAAATTTGAAAAGGGCCTGGCTATGAGTGGTACTTTACCAAATTAATTTAGAACATAGCTGGCAAAGTCATGCAATCAAATTCATTATACATAAAGCGTGCTCAAAATCCGGATAGTGCTCGCTGATAGCGTCAGCAAATCCGACTTCGCCAGAATTTTTTTTTTTCGCGCAAGTGGCCATTGCTAGCACGGGGAAAAATAATATATATCACGACAATAATGGATACAAACAGAAACTCGGCCTACTAGTCCGAAAACGAAGACAATGTTTGGACCTTTTCCCTTGGGCTAGAGTTCTTAAATGAGGCAGAAAAAGAAAAAAACAAAGGAAAAGGAGACTCGGCATCAGCGCCATCACGATTCGCTTCAACTGATACTGTTGTTCATTTTTCACGTCGGATTTGATGCACAATTCCACTGGCTATGTTCTAAAACAATTGGTTCATGCTTTCAGCTGTGCACTATCGAGTTATGGAGCACGTGGGAAGTTTGGAGAGCACTCAAGAAGCTAGACTTGCCCTCGGCTATCACCTCGGGCAACTCTTACACTTCTTTCGTGTTCTCCAAACTTCCCGCGTGCTCCATAACTCGATAGTGCACGCTAAAGCATGAACCAATTGTTAAACAGTATGTCCAGGAGCTGGCTACCTGTACCCACATTGTCTTAACACCACTGCATGACCACAGTTCTTTTTAGGATATCTATTACAATGACTATCACTCTCCATGACTGACTTTTACCCTTCTGGTTTATACCATTTACTGCAAACCTAATTTTATATTCATCTTTACAGCAACAAGTGGAACAGAGACTTAAAAGAATCCATGATCGACAAGAAGCTGCTCGAAAGCTTGCACACAATGTTGAACTTCTCCTACAGCAGAAGTCTCTGGTAGATGCTGGGAGAGGCCCCAGTCATGACACACCCAAAATGACATCTTCTGAACTTCTTGCTACAGCCTGTCATGTTGTAAAAGATTTTAGAACTTTGACATCTCAAATGACAAAAGATCTTGCTGTAGATGACAAAAACAATAACTTATCAAAAGATCATCCACCACTGGTCAAATCCAAAGATCAGAAGGAAAAACAAGCATGTTTGAAAACTTCATCTGTTGATGACACCAACAAGAGCATTGCATTTACTGTCGGATTTGATGAAGAAAGGCAGCCTCTATCTCCAGTGCCCAAAGTTTTACAGAAGACACACAGGAAGGACAGAAGTAAACTCACTGCTCAAGAACTAGATGAAAAGCAGAGAAGGGCCATGGAAAGACGGAATGTAAGCCAATGCACTTAACCCTTTTACTCCCAAGATGTGTTCATTAATTCTTCCCCCTAGCTGCTACAGTACATTTCTTAATAAATTATGTATTGAGAAAAATTATGAAATTGGTGTTAAATCGAGATAACAACCTCCACACTTGAATATTCCCATTACGTTTTCTGGATGATGTATGGATATTACAGGGAAAAGTTACATGTCAATCAATTCTGGTGGTTAAAGGGTTAAAGAAATGTTAAGAAAGCATACTAGCACCTCCCTGTTGGGATAAAAGTCAGCTCTGCTATATGCAAAGAATGACTCAAAACATTGTGTAGGAATTAAGAGATGTCTAAATCTTGAAAATCAAAACTTAAAATTTATTTCCTTCACTTCCAGAAAAGACAAGAGGAAAGAGTCAAGAGGGTTGTAGCTAACCGTGAAGCTCTGTTCAAGTTGGCCTCTGACCTGGAGACATTCATGATATGGAACAATGCTGAAGGAAATGACTTAAGGACATGTAATGATGGAGAACAAACGCATCAGGCAGCTCAGTTAGCAAGTGAAATTGCTGATAGTTTTGATAGATTGAGTCAAAGGTATTCACGAGATTTGAAGCAGGCTGAGGGTTTTCCAAGTGGTTTGTGGGGAATTAAGCAATAATTAATTAGTCTCTGATCATGAGTGGACTGAAAAGGTTTCTGTAAATTGATTTTTGCTACGGGGTTGTCAGATTTTGTAATTGTGTGAATGACTTCAGACCAAATTGCACTTAACTCAGTTCAATTACAAATAATTATATTATATTCTGCTTAACAACTAAGATCACTAAGATTTTAGGATTGAGTTTTGACTGAGGTCAAATTAACTGACCTTGTAATATTCTAAGACAAAACAAAAGTGTGTAGTGAGTGTGCAGTTAAAATGTTATTTCCACATGTTTTCTAAAAGTTTCATGTATGCAAAAATGTTACTGTGAAACTCAAACAACAGTAAACCACAGAAACATTTAAGTAATGTTTATTATTGTGGAGACTGTGTTGCTTAATTATCTCTCTTGGTGTCTAGCTCACTTCAGGATTGAGTTTTTGACACTAGTCAAATTAACCAAGCTAATTTTGTTGAAAAACAAGAGAAGTGAGTAAAGAAACAAGTGAGTAGTGAGTATTTACTATAAAAGTTTCAGTCCTACAAGCATGCAGGAATGTTCAATTTATTTTACATTACATTGTTTAAAATCATGCTTCCTATTGACCATCCAAAGCCTTTTAAGTTTTATTCCTTTCAGGCCTCTGATAGAACTATATATTTACCATCTTATTTACAATGTATACAATAGGTGTAAAAATGTGAATACGATCTTGCTAAACGTTGAAGTTTTATACAGTTGAGGATGAGGTACTGCACACTATAGTAATAGGATTTCTTTAGCCTCTGTGAACTCAAATTAGTATTAATGTTTGATGTACATAACGATCCTCTAAATCCATGCACCAAGGTAAATCACAAGCAACAAAGAACTAGTGTTGAGAATGACACAATAATTTGATAACTTTAACCTTAATTGGAAGCTTAGTTCTTCATAACTGTATAAAGTACATTGCCCCCTGTAAGTTGAAAATTCCCCCCCTCTCAAGTCACTTAAGACAAGTGTTGAATTTTTCAAAATAAAAAATCAAAATTTTATTCTCAAATTTGTACTGAAGTTTTCCTTCCAAACCTACATCTGTATTAAAAGGAGAAGTATATTCTAGAAATCAAGTAACTTTTGTCACTACCATTCTAAAGAATACCTGAAATTATGGCTTTTGCATTCTGAGACTTTAGAGAGTGACTAACTCTCCTGACATTCATTTCAAATGTACTAAAAATTCAACTACATCTGTAATTAAAAAAACAACAACAACAACTCAGTAACCTAGCTTAATAAGCAAATTCCCAAACAGCAGCTGCTCTGGTTATTACCAGAAAAGCATCACTATTTGGGTCAAAAATACTTTCTTCTTCTTCCATTGCTCCTAACTGTTAAAAGAGTCTACCAAAAGATGAAGTGAAGAACGGAAAGACTTTATTTCATCACAAGTAGATGGCTTGAGTGCTAAGGAAGACTTTTGTTTGCTTCTCTTTCCATTCAATGTTGCCTGGTGTAAACAAAATGGTACCTTACTTATTGCAACATTATTTGAAAAGGGAGGTTAATGAGAGGTTAATTACAATATAGTACCTGATTGGCTCATCTACTATTTTTCATTGTTGGTGTATATGCATGCTCTCTTGGTCATTTCCTTTGTTTGGTCAAACTTGGTATTGAAGAATGTATTTTAATGTCTATTTACCTCCCACCTAAATTAGCTTCACTATTTTGTAGGTGGGGATTGTTAGAATGCTACATTGTTAAGATAAAGAAATTTTGTTGTTGTTGTTGCTGATTTCCGTTTACAGTGTGCACCTACTATTTTTGCCACTCATTCATTTGTCACTCGATTTTTTAGTTTATCAGGTCCCCATGATTCAAAAAGATTCTCTTCATTGCTATCCAGTTCATCGTAAACAGTTGATATAATTCTTTTAACTTTTGGTCGTTTCGCATGTCGCTGTAACTTCTCACCATAGTAACCCAAGCCTCGCTTACACTTTGGTAATTGTCCTTCAGCAAAAACAGGTTCTGTTATACCTTTCTGGGATGAACCAAGGCTTCCTCCTTCTCTCCAGCCTTGCTTTCTCAATATTTGGCTTCCAAATCCTTTTGTATGTTTCTCAAACCCTCCTATTTTATTTAAGTCAATATCATTTCCTTTCCTCCATTGCTTTTCTACTCGCATCTGGAGAAGATCTCTGGAGTCTTTGTCGCCTCCGCCTGCAAGCAAAAGAATAATTTACTTTTTATAAGCTTTATAGTGGCCCCTACAGCTTGAAAAAGTTTGGTTGGCTAAATTTTATGGAGATTATTCTTTTCTTGTTAGTAGCACTGTGACACAAGCATTTCTTACCTGCAAGAGAGTCTCACTCCTTCTGTAAAGTGAGCTAGTGAGAGGTCTGGTGCTAACAATGCCAGTCAGCTGGCAAACCTCTCTCCTTGACTCACCTCATATCTTTTGAAAGAGAAATGGTATACTGACCAGTAAAACATTAGGAAAAGTAGGAATCTTTTATTTCTGTATTAGTTTCAGTAACTCCCCTATGAGAATAGGCTCTCATAAGCGACCAAAGTTATTATAAAAAATAGAGGGTGGTCGCTTACGAGAGCTTTTAGATCTTTATCAACACATTACATGTAGTAGTGCAGTGTATTGTATTTTTATTAAAGTGTTGACATACGTAGACCAGGCCCTTTGAGGTGGTGGTGGTTGCTTACAGGAACTGTCACTCACAAGAGCTTTCTATTAGAGAGTTTAAGTGACATTGAAATGTGGGTGGTTGTAGCCAGAGCTGGTTGCTTACAAGAGTGGTTGCAAGGAGAGCGTGGACTGTATTTTAAGTGGTATCAGTTTTTGAAAGTAAAGTTTGCATCATTGTATTAACAGTCATACCTGGATTTTCATAAATTTCCATATCTACATCCCAATCATCTGCAGTTTCCTCATCAAAGTCTGCTTCATCTTGTTGTTTCCAGAAGGCTGCATCAGTATAAAAGACAAGCCCACTTCCACCTTTCTCCCACTTCAGTTCAATATCCTCTTCAAATAATCTCTCTTTAGTGCGTTCTTGACTAGTGACATCATTGTGCAATGATTCATGTCTCTCCCATTCCTCGACATCCCTCTCATCATCATCATCATCACCACCACTGACATCAACCACATAAATATCTTTCCTCTCAGAAACATTTTCCACATTATCCCGTTCAGAACTTTGCATTTTTGAACTATCAGGAGTTGACAAAGAGCTGTCTTTGAGTGAATCACTTTTCTTTGCATCCCTTCCCAAATGGTGGTCTTTATCGTTTGGTCCTGAACTCAAAAGAACCCTTCCTTTTTCCAGGCTTGTGTAATTCAGTGGAACATTGCTGTACTTCTTTTTGGACTTTCCCATAGAAAAATTAAGATCTAGTTTTTTTATTACATGAGGAGGCAGTTTGCAAGTTCTTATCAACTCCTTAAATACAGACAAGGGTGTTCCAACATTGCCATTGGGCATCAGAGGAGGAGGATGAAGCTCTATCATTTCCCTGAGGTCATGTTGTGAAAACTCTAAGTTTGTCCTTGGAGAAGGATTCTGTTTTTTGTCTTGTTTTGTTCTATAAAGGTCTTCTGCAGAACCTAAGAAAAAGAAGGGAAATGCTGAAGTGAGAGAACAAATTCAAAGTGTTCTGCATGAGTTAAGAACTAAAATAATTTTATTAATAAGATGCCAGAAAGGTTCAAGTGGGGAGAGGACCTTAATTGAATATACAAATTTATTTGGAGTTGGTGATTCAGTCTTTGTAGGGTGACAATTTCATAGCTAAATATTTGACATTGTTTAAATGTTAACATTTCAAACATGAGTACTTGGTCACTGTGCTGTGACAAGTATCATGCAAAGCACATCTCTTTCAATGTATCTTATTCTCTGAGAAGTTAAGCAACTACTGTATTTCATCTGGCAGACAAAAACCTTCAAATTTTTGTGATTTCCTGATTTCTTTGAACTGGAAAAGACTGAAGCTTCCTCTAACTTTTAAGATGCAAACAATGACTGTGTTATACACCGAGTGCAAATATGGCGTCCAATTTGAGTTGCCATTGTTCTGGACTCACTAGCCTCTCATGTGATGTAATAATCCTTTTGTGTTTCCACGTGAAGACGAGGCTAGTGAGTCCAGAACAATGGCAATTCAAAAATGGATGCTATATTTGCATTCGGTGTATAGTGTGTCCATTTCATGATTGAAATTGTTGAAGACAGCAAATTTCAATAAGTTGTAATAAGGAGGTCTGATTTTTTCAAGACATCCACGGCTCTGACTTTTTCAGGGGTCTGGGGTCTGAGACTTTGTGACATCCCTAATGATAAGCCAAAATATCTAGCTATAGATCCAATGTAAAGGTTAGCCCTGCATGAAAGGCAAGGCTGGCATGATTACATCAAGTAATCCCTCAATGTAATGAAATTAAGGGTTACATTAACACCAACCTTCTCCTTCTTTAACTCTGATTTTTGATATAAATGCCTTAGAAGGGAAATATTTTCCATTTCGGTCAACCCAGTTCTTGCCATGATAACAATTAATTAGGTCTTGAAGCTTCTCCTTTAAGATAAATATAACGCAGCACGTGGTCGAGGGCGTCTTGATTTCTTTATCTTCACCATTAGAGCCCGCCCCATGTCTGAACTCAGGCCGATGACGGAAATGAAAACACTTGAAACCCTTCGATTCGTCGTTGATGAAGTTAGAAAACATTGCTCGCAAATCAGAAGAGCGAAATTCTTTCGGAATGTTACTAACAATTGCATAGCAACCCTCCTCTTCTTTATCAGCCAAATTTTTCTCACGTAAGTCTTCCATAGCTAGAAATTTCGCGACAAAACAGATGTTCAAATTTCGCTGAAGCGCGCCGCCATCTTGTTTACAGTTACCGAAAAGGGTTATGGGTATTTGTATGTTGGTAGCCTGGCCTGCCCTTAGTTACAAGTAAATAATTATCTAATTTGTAGCTTCGAACAGTGAAAACAGCAACATAATGCCGATCACTAAACAACCTAAGAAAAATGAACCGTTGTGGAAGGAATGGGATTACAAGGCACAGAAGAAAGGCGTTCATCATACAGTGTATTCCGTGAACGGCGATCGGTACACTGGTGATTGGGACAGAAACCAAAAGAATGGTAAGTGGCCATGGAAGTCTGTGCATCCTACAAATTTGCTCGAGCAGTCTTAAGTAGTCGTATTCGGTAGCTTGATAGTTACCTCTTTAACATTACACACATTGATTGGCTGATGGCAAAAGCATATTAGCTCAAATTATTATGGTGTTTTATAACATCCTTGCATTTAAGTTTTCGTATGTTCAGCCCAGTAAGTCCCAAACATCCCTAACCACATTTGTATTGCAGTTAATTGCAACACTTTACAGTTTATTACGAGTTTGAAATACAAATTAAGATAAACAACGTTCGCAGTTAGTCACAGCTAGTCTAGCAAGAGTACAGAAATGCATGACCCTAATAGAACTCATAAGTATCTTAGTGAAAAAGGGTCTTAAAACCAGAGTAATTAGTAATTTCTGTCGATTCCAACAAATAAGCCAAAAAAAAAAAAACATGTGAGTTACTTTACACTTTTAGAAGGAAAGAAGCAAAGTCTACGTGCAAATATGTATGACTAGTTGATTACTATATCAACAAACGTTTTGAATTAAAAAAAGAGGAAAAAAGAATTTTCAACTTCATTTTGAAAAGGGACGTGTTTGGCAAAGACAGCAAGATCTTCCCCCTCTGCTCCATATCTACATTAAAAACACTGTTTTGTATTTCAAAAGGAAAAGGAACTATGACATGGAAGAAGTCTGGTGCTATTTATGATGGAGATTGGAAGGATGATCATCGCTGTGGATTTGGCACATACAGTGTTCCTGAGGGAGGAGGATACAGGAAAGTTTACTCTGGTGGATGGAAAAATGATAAAAGACATGTATGTATTTGTGGCATTTATAGAAATGCTCACAGTTACTCTAAACTAGAATCTTGAAAGAGTATGTAAGAAAATGATTTAAAAAATCTGAAGTTTATCCAAGTCTTTCATAATAGGTTTAAGAATCCCTATTCCTTTGAGAAGTCTTGTCAAAAAAGAACAATGGTCTGGTTTACAATTATAGTTATAGTGCAAGAACATATGGGGCTATTTGATGAGGGGTGGGGGGGGGGGAAAGAAATCAAAGTAGTCAAAAGAAAAGGTACTAATCGTTATAATTGAATTATTTAGTAGACCAAGGGGTTAATGTGACAGGAATGTCTACTTTCCCTAGAAGGTTGGCAGAGTTTATCAACTTTGGTCTGGAAATTGTTTTATACCTCCTATAGTATGCTAACTCTAGAAATCGTGGTACTTTAACTTACCAACATTAGCACTACTGTCATAGTAAGAAGGTTGCCATTGGAGTTTTCTCAAATTATGTAAAAGAGACATTGTATGTTTATCTGTATACACCTGTTCACTGATTTATTCTTCCTCTGTAGGGTTATGGAACTAATTTCTACTCATATAATGAATACTATGAGGGGGAATGGTATGCAGACAAACGAAGTGGCTGGGGAAGAATGTATTTTTCTGATGGTTCAGTCTATGAGGGAGAATGGTACAACAATATGAGAACTGGCGAAGGAATGCTTAGACTTGGTAAGCTTGTTATTTATTAGTGACATGTAATTTGCGAACCCACATTGATTGGTAAATAATATGTACTTGTTGACTGAGTGGGAGGGCCAGATGGGAAAATATTTTGCCCAAGGTCATGATGTACAGACCGAGCTCAGCAAGGTCTGTGCCATGAACAAGATAAAGATCTTTTCACTTCACCCTTTCACTCCAAGGAGAGACCAACAAGGAATTTCTCCTTACAATATCCTTACATTTTCAAGCAGAAAAGTAACAAGAAGAAAATATCAACGAGAAGATATTTGATTTAACATTAAATTCTCAGAGCTAGAATCATAATTAAGTAACATAAGGGGGATGGTACAGAGAATTCATTTTTAGATCTTAAAAGGGAAAGGGTTGACAAGAATGGCTTTCAGTGATCTGAAGAAGTGCTTCTCAATTACCTGACTCAGAAATCATGCTTTTGTTACATTAAGTAAGTTATGATACTTGTTACTTGTTTGGTAGCAAATGAAAATCGATATGAAGGTCAATGGAAAGATGACAAAAAACATGGCAAGGGTAAATTCTTCTATCTTGATCGAGGTCAGATGTACACTGGGGTGTGGTGTGACAACATTCCAAAATGTGGCACTATGGAAGATTTTGGTCGACATGAGGCTCCAAACCCAACAACGTACCCAATACCTGAGGTTTGTGTCTTGTTCCGAAAGATTAGCATTACTGATATGAAAACAACAATATCAAGATTTCTTTATAAGTGTAAGATCAAGGTTGCTTATAGATGAATGTTGTAAAGATTCAGATCCCAGACCTTCTAATTTTTTGGTTGAATGTTCAACCAACTGAGCATTAGAATAAAGGAATGCAGGTCTTAACTACTTCACTTTTTCACAATTTTCCTAGGGAGTATGCCTCCATACCCCCCCCAGAAGGGTGATACCTGTGACCAGTGGTGGATCCAGACCTTGAGTGTAGCTGGCAGGTGTGTGTACACCTGCCAGCTTTTCTTCCTTCAATTTTTTTCACCCATAGTAAGGGAGGCCCAGGCCCTCCCTGCCCCTCCCCTAGATCCACCACTACCTGTGGCATCACAATCAAAGGCTGCTAGGTAAAAAATCTCACTCATTGCCAGCACACCAACTTGAGAGCTTTGTTCTTAAAATGCAAAAAATGTTCTGTATACTGTCAAGATCAGCAATGCTAAAGGTGTCGGGTAGAAGACAGAGTATCATAAACCCATATAAAAACTTTGAACTTGGACTTACAAAACATAGGAAAGATGTTACACTATTTTCATGAACATGGGAAAAACATTCATTCCTGATTTCTGCCTTCAGGAACATAACTTTGTATTGCATTAGTAACACTTATATGTAATTGTTAACCCCTCTGACCCCTAAGAGTGACCAGCATCTAATTTCTCCTTACAATATCACCCCTGAAGCAAACATTAAGGTCAGGAGAATAAAGGAAATGATCATCAAGTAAACAAGCTCTCATTTGTTTCAAATTTCCCTTTACCAGCACTTCAGGAAATGTAGAAAGAACAGTAAGGACAATATGCATACTGATGTCGAGGTGTACCAGTAAAGCATTAATACAAAATAATATTATTTGCATAATTTTCCTTTTTTTTTTTTTTTCAAATACAGTGCAAACTGCAAGATACAAGAGGAGTAATCAAAGATGCAGAAGATACATTCCTTGATGAACAACAATCCTAGTAGATTAATATAATTTTATTGAGTTGTCCCTATTTTTTTTTTTATGCAATGTACATACGAACAAAAGCCAAAGGCATATGGACTTTATAACAGATAAAACCTAGTTCTATGAAAATGTGTCCTAAATTGAAGGAAATCAGTACAGCTAGATATCAGTACTGAACATTTAGCTTAGACTGAAACTAGTCACGAACATAAACTAATGCACGAGAGTAACTAGCATACGATTGTGTACAATTTGTTCAAAGAAGCTTGACCAGTATATCGAATGAGAAATGTACTATAGAAATAACCAATCTTGATTTGAAGAACCTTTTGCATTATTTATGAAAGACTTTTCTCCTTACTCCAAGAATTCTATTGATCAATTTTCTCACCAAGTACAACCTCTGCTTTTTGTAGACTACAACAATGTTTATAATTGTTAGCAGTTTGTTTACTCTGGTCTAGATAAGTTTCTGTAGTGTACAATGAATAAGCATTTTGTATTTCACTGTAAAGTATAATGAGTTAAAATATTCTGTACAGCAGCCTTCTTGATACTCCAGTAATCATCATCAATTAAATAAAATATTCACACTGTTGATGCAGGTTCCAAATATCACACAAATAGTTTATACTGATTCCTTTGTAAATTTTAAATTATTATAGTAAAAACAAGAAGAATATAGCTAAATGGAATAGATGGGACCTCAATCTCCAACCTGTTAAATCATTTTTTTATGGTACAAATATTGCCATTGTATATTGGATCACCTTTTCACTTCACTTACATGTCCATGCACAAACCACTTTCAACTAGTTCAAATCTCCTTGTTGATGAAAAGAAATTAATCAAATCCTGTAGTAGAATGACAGCTTAAATTTGCAAAATCAGTAGTACAAATCCTGGCCAAAGTAAACAGTTATAACAAAAAAGCCTTTGGTAAATTTCCTAAGAATGAAATCACAAGCAGTCAAACTTAGACAAGGTTACAACGAATTTAAAAATTTTCAGCCTTGTATGCTCAGTATCCAAGTTAGCAAATACCTTACTTGTATGTTAATAGGGAGGCCTTAGTCTCATACAAAGTCATGAATGCATTTACAGTAATTTACAACTATTCCATGTCAATACATTTGACAAAAATAATGAAGTATTACACATCAGAGACAGAGAGCAAATAAGACCACAATACACTTATCAATAGACCTAATATAACCAACATTATTACACGACTCGAGCGGTCAGAGGGCCAATAACTAAATTCAACCAATCAAAATACTTTACTGCCTGTCATTATTCTGTCAGTATTGGACTGGGCATTGTCCCGAATGGTCCCCAATGATACCTCACTTGTGTCCCTTTGAACTTCAGTCGTATAACAAATCTCTTATTAACCAAGTTTGCTCGGGACTGTACTGGAAGAATATCGGCCCTCAGTCTTTTTTGTACGGACCGAGCGCAGCTTGGTCCGTACTGTCAAGACCTCAGGCCGATATTCTCCCAGTACGGCCCTCATGCTCGGTTAATAAGATATATATACACTTATCAATACACCTATTATAACCAACAATAATGACATACTGATTATATTGCTTGTGGTTTAAACCTTTAATTCCCAAGATCTAACTGTTAATTCTCCCACTTGCTGCTGCACATTTCTTCATAAATTAGTTACCAGAATTTGGTTTTAGATCAAGATAACTTCTTGCTGATAAATTTGAATATTCTCATTGCTTGTTTGCCAAACAATATATGGATATTATAGGGAGAGTAAATGTTTATCACTTCTTGGTCAGGAGTTTCATAATTTACTGTTTTAGAGCAATTTGTAACTTATCCTTCCAAAAGTGATAATCATGTCTCTTTCCTTTACAGTTCCAAAAGATTATTCAGAAAAAGGTTATGAGAAAACACAAACATGTAAGCTAGAGGGTGTTATCTTGGAATTCAATTTCTCTAACAAATTATAAGGAATTGAGAAGCAGTGAAAAAGGAGGATTGCAAGTCAGACTGATTTTGGGAGGCACAGCCATAACAAGGAGCATGCCAACAAAAAGTGGTGTACAAACTATCTCAGACCCTGTGATTAGGACATGGACTGGCTGCTGGTGAGCTTGGTGCTGTTCCTGTATCTGTGTGCAGTTGGTTTGCAATCTGTTGCAGTTCTTCAATTCCCTGGAAAGACCTTTCATACTTGTGTTGGACAAGAGATCGGTAAAAATGCAAGGCAAACCATACAAACACAATGCATACAGGAACTAATACCACAGAAGCAGCCACTGCCGCAGGCTTACTGTAATTGTAAAACTTCACCCAACAGAGTATTGCAATCTCTGCTAAAAAAAGAAGCGTCCCAAGGCCAGTTGAGAAAATCCATGCTATTTCAATGTGCATGTGAAGTTTTTCGTGAGGAGAATCTTGTACAATTTGGGTTCCTTGTTGGTGAATATTTGCCACACCATCAATATTTGGCAGAATACAGACAGATATCATAAGTGCAAAGACATGAACTGAGATCAGAATGGTAGTCATCACACTGAATGCTATCAAAAGCCCTTCCGGCACACCTGGTTCTAACTGAATTTCCACCATGGCTACCTAAGAATGAAACAAGGAAAAGGTCCTTCAAAGAACAGAAAATGCACTGAAGTGTCCCATCCAATTATAGGAAGGATGGTATAGCGACAATAGTCCATGGAGAGAGGGTGAGATAATCAACTAAGTTTTGCATGTACATACAGATACCTTTAGTCCAAACTCTTTTCTCTTTGACTGGAAGTTGCCAATTTCAAACACCCGTAGAAATGAAACTGCTCAAATACACCCTCTCCTGAGTAACTATCGATGAAAAGTCTAGTCACGAAGTATGGTAATTACATTTTCTTGTCACCTTCACTCCAAGGGCACCAGATGGCCATTAAAAATTATAGAATATCGAAATGACTCTACATCTCTATTAAGGTCTGACCTATGAAAATTGTGTCTTCATAGGATAGAGTATCACTCCAAATAGCCCATGATAAGTTGTCTTCTATTCTGGCTCTATCTAACCTAGAGACTTTCTATTAATGAACCAGACTGAGTGCTAAAACACACCCAGAAGGTTGAGCAAACACCAGAAAAGTTTATAAATCAAGCAACTCAAAGGAGGCAGTGTGGCCGAGTGGTTAGAGTGTCAGACTCGTAATCCGCCGCTCCCAGGTTCGAGTCCCACCCTGACCACTGGATTTGTTTCTCGGTGGCCCTGAGTTCAGATCCTTAGCCACCCTTGTAAATAGCCAACTGGTTTGCCTCCGGCCAGTTGGGGTTCTTAATGATGTTCTTAATGATGTTATGTTCAATTTAGACCATTTGTTTCATTTGTTTGCAAGGACCACAATGGAAACTACTGGTTCACCAGTAATTGTGTAATGCTATAAAAAGACTTTTTTTTTTTAACTGCCGCTCATGATTTACAAACTTTTCAAGTGTTCTCTCAACATCCCAAGTGGGTAATTCTGCCAGTAAACAAATAGAAAATTACAGTCAGTTGCTTTTATAAAATAAACTTAGAATTCTACAATGTTTGATAGATCAGATACAATGAATATATGAAGTTCATATATTTTGAACTGTGGTATTAGATATGTATGATGCATGATCCTCGCAGTAGATAGCGCTATTTATGCAATAGCAAAAATCA
This sequence comes from Stylophora pistillata, assembly GCF_964205215.1. Taxonomy (NCBI): domain Eukaryota; kingdom Metazoa; phylum Cnidaria; class Anthozoa; order Scleractinia; family Pocilloporidae; genus Stylophora; species Stylophora pistillata. Next base: position 11,386,707 of record NC_142531.1, read on the forward strand.
GACCTGAAAAAAATCAGGCCTGTACGGGACTCGAACCACTGACCTCTCCGATACTAGTGCAGGGCTCTACCCATTGAGCTAACAAGCCAACTGGGAGCAGGCCGTTAAGTTGATTCATAATAAACCCGTGAAAGTGATAAATCAGATACAATGAATATATGAAGTTCATATATTTTGAACTGCGGTATTAGATACGTATGATGCACGATCCTCGCAGTAGATAGCGCTATTTATGCAATAGCGAAAATCAGACCAATGTTTGATGGGTTTACCAGTACATTAAATGATAGGTTTTTGACCAATCAGGGCCCTCATAGTATCTCAGTTATTTTATAAACTGAATATTTAATTTCCACATTACATAAAAGTCAACCAAAGATTCCACAAACCTACATTGTACTACAATTCAACAGTGTTCGACTGGTACTTATCAAAGTGTAAACAAAAAATTCTGCAAATGCAAGAATGATAAACTTCTGATAACAATGGAGACTCATGATAAACAATCAAATTAACACAATAGTTATTTTACCACAATTGGCAGTAATGCTACAATCTGATTGGCCAATTTTCTGTTGCCGATAAGAGTACAGACAACGCTGCTGGTATCAGTGTGTCACGTAACATGTCATGCACTGAAAGAAATGTTTTATTTGATGTCAATATCATGCTAAAAAACAAATCGACAGTGGTTTAGCTTGGTCTGTACTTGGCCATTCAGATTGCAATATTACCGCCGATTGAGGTGAACATTCTTATCAACTGCAATATTCATCATCACAGACGTCAAAATTTGTAGCAGACTCACTGAGGTGCGCCTCGTGAGTCCACAACATTCTGACCCCTGTGATAACGAATATAATTTGTTTTCGGTAAGGGTACAGACCATGCTAAACCACTATCGATTTGTGATTTTAATTGACGAAACATACTTTGTAAACAAAAACATTCCAAAAATAAGCAGCGTAAGGAAAGATCCGCACACTATAATATTTCTCTGCTAAATATCACAAACATCAAATAAAGTCATGGGCAAGATTTCCGTATAACCCCATACTTCATTATACAATTCTTGGATAAAAGAAAGCAGAGGCAAAACAACAGATTACCTCCGGGACTTCGGCTTTGTTTTTGATTGGTATGGGGTTATACGGAAATATTTCCAAGTCATATTCTGTTTCCTAAAGTCAATATAATTTGAAGCATTAAAACACTAACCATTGCAAAACCAGACATCAAAGCCGATGTGCGACTTGATGCTTTCAGCTTTCCACGGGTGAGAAAGAGTCTTTTCACCGTCAGTTTTTGTACACACTCTTCCTCTGCGTGCTTCATGTCAATTTTTTCTCATTTGTGAGGATCAGCTGGATGTCCTTTTATATTTTAAGGAGACTTTTATCCAGTACAAACACGTATTTTTGCTAAACCGACATGGCGGTAATAACCCATACTGTATTTATTTATTTCAGGGTAGTACCCGCTGACCAATCAGCGTGGATGTTTTTTGTTAATAGGTGACTGCGTGACAGGTGTCACGCCTTCTAATATCACGGACGTAAAAAAGAAGAGAAGACATACATTTTTTTTAGGTGTCAAAAAAAAAATACACACAATCAGACATTTTCTCTGAAAAACTGTTTCATGTCCTGAAATATAAAAAGGCTGCTTTTTAGGACAAGCACCAATGCCAGAAAGAATTTGGGTTTGATAAGGCTCGCGTCTCCAAACACCAAATCAACCTACAAAATCACTACAAAATCACTCGAGCATGAGTTGAATTCAGGCCATTTGGTATTGACGAGAATTAGTTCTGAACTTGAAGAAAGTTCAACTTGAACGTGATCACGTGCGAAACAGACATGTCTACTTAATGGATACTCATTTGGGCTCGAAGTGAAGTTGGTTAAACTTGAGACTTAGTCTTCGATTTAAATTATCCAGTTTTGGCCGATGGCTAATCAACTCGGCGATACAGGAACTGATAGGCACTGATTTCGAAGGTTTTTTAGCGCTTAAAAAAAGGTGTTTTGACAATTGTTCAAACCCCTCCCCCCCTCCCTTCCCTTCCGTGATTGATGAAACAGGCGAAGCAATTAAATAAGCCGAATTCAGATACTTACATTTATTGGTAACAACATTATAAACGTTATAATGCTTACAGCTAAATATAGATTTTAAGTAGAGCTACATATGCGACAAATGCGGGAATTGATCACCCCAAAAACTACTAAAGATCATCGTTACAGATGACAATAATCAGGCCTGAGAAAAGAGAATTGGTCATTTAAGCGAAAGGATTGTGTAAATTAAAGTTCCCTTAATTTCAAAAAGTACAAATGTAGTAGATAAAGAATTTGTTAACTTAACAACAGAAAGTGCTCTTAATAAACTACTATCAAACTAATCCTATATCGGTATTGGAAAAGAAAGTCAGGTCTAACTGAGCACAAATTATTTAAAGCAACCCCTGATATACAAGTACAACGTTTTCTAGTAGTCTTTCTTTCTCTTTGTAGTCTTGGTATAATGGAAAGAATTTTTGAGTCTGCAAAATTCATAACCCAAACCGACAGAATTTTATTCAAATACAAATAAATTCAGTGGCACTCAATCAGACGCCTATGTGCAGCGAAACAATTTTGCAGTAGTCTTAGATTTACCACCTGACCTAATCTATTTTATTTGTTTGGGGGTTTTTTTTGTTTGCTTTTTTGTTGTTGTTGTCTTATTTTTTTGTTTTGTTTTTGTCAGTTGTTGTTGTTTTTTCTTTCTATTCATGTTACTGAAAAAAATTTGATGAAATAATCACTTGTTGACTTAAACTCTCCTGACTAGAGAGACATTTCTATACTATATTCGATTAAATCTTGAAACTGCTTACTGCAAGAAAGGACTAAAACGTACTATAGCACAATCAGAAAAAGTCCATTCCCTAACCACTGCTTACTCCTTTCAAGAGCTTAACAGTCGATCTCAAGAGTACATAATGAATCACTAGATCAAGTCCTTTTTCACGATGTAGGTCCTTTCTTGCAAACATTCTTTAAAAAAAAATTTTCAAACTGAATTCTTTACCCGAAAAAAATTAATATAGTTCACAAACGTTTATGATATTAAAACTCAACTCTGTGGATACAGAGATATGTCCATTGAAACTCGTTTGTCCGTGTAATCTTTTTGGCTACAATTGAGGCGCACTTTGTAAAACACTGTTAAAAATTCTAAAGTAACAAGAAGCTTTCACATGTAATAAACAAAAGGTTTAAAGAATCAGCAAAATGAATAATACTACTATTATATCACTTCTTTATGGACAATAGAAGATGAGGCTACTCAATTATCTGAACCCGACCATTTCCTACGTCAACAACAAGTATTCTACCATCTCCGAGAATTGCTGTAGAGGATGGTCCATCAAATTGTCCTATTTTTTTACCCTTTGTGCCAAATTTTCCTATAAACTTTCCATTTAGTTCAAATACCTGAATTCTATCATTCCGTAAGTCAGAGACCATCAGGTGTTCAGCTTTGTTAATTGACAAATAAGTCGGCCCATCGAACTCCCCATCCTGGGTGCCAAACTTTCTAAATTTGTACAGAAAATGTCCAGATTCGTCGAAAACTTTAATACAGTGTTCCTCATAGTCTGACAATATGAATATTCCTTGTACTGGATGCAGTGAGTGGCAGTGGTGAAAGAACCCTCAGAGCCTATGCTACGGAGAAACTGGCCGGTACGAGAAAATATCATAACTTTCTCATTTTCGTCATCAGCAACAATATAATTTCCGTCACTACCGATAGATAACCCGCAAGGACTGCCGAATTGGTGATCAAGATTTCCCTTTTCACCAAACTTGTTAAGGAATACCCCCTTTCCACTGAATAGTTGAATTCGGTGATCATCTGAATCTGCTATGAAGATGGTTCCGTCATCGTTATCAATTGCAATTCCTTCAGGCGAGTTTAACTCTCCCTCTTTACCTCCCTTATACCCAAAAGATCTTAAGTAAGTTCCATCACTACTGAATACCTTTACCCTGTTGGTACGATTGTCAGTGACTACAATTTCATCGCGTTCGTTTACTGCCACTCTCCAGGGTAAAGCAAAATCTTTATTGCCTGAACCAAATTTTCCGAAGGATAACACGGGTCTGAACTGTCTTGGTTTTACTTCAACTGTAAAGGGACTGTCACGAATGTGCTCTCCATTGACCTTCACGGACACAAGGCATTTTCCGGTTTCTTAAGCAAAATAGCTGATCTTGTAACTTCCATCTTCGATGTCCTGGACTCGAGTCTCTATTGCACCGTCATGGCTTTCCAGATTTTTGATCTCCACAGTTACATAGTCACGCTTTTCATAACACTGTGCCGGCTCCTTTAGCGTTTCTTGTTGTCAAAACTATGTTTGCTTCTAGTCCAATGGTTGCTTCACTGATTCCTTTTCCTGAGGCGCTTGACTCAGCTGAACTAGTAAGAAGAACTTTAACAAAGCCAATTTTGTCAGTCCATGTAAAATCGAACAATCTTTGATTTCTCACAAATCCAAAATCTGCAGTGTTCTGATTGCCAATGGGAAGGTAAGCTAGCTCAACTTCAGTGACCCTGAAATATTTCTTCTAGAATTGTGTTTGACTACATAATTTCAGCGCTAATGTTCCTTTGCAGAATTGCCTCAGTTGCTCCGATTTCTGTTTCGGTTATTTTAACTTGGTTTTCAATCTCACCTCTTTGTATTTTCAGACGCTGCATGGACTCTGCCGCTCTGTTGTCTAAGTAATCAAAGCTTTCTTGCTTCTGCGCTTCCATGACGGCCATCATGTTGTCAACAAACTGCTGCACGCCTTTCTTTACACTGGCGACATGGTCTTGAATTTTGGCACAGTCCGAGTCAAGTTAAGCAATTTCTCGCCTCCTCTCCGATGCTGTTTTCTTCTGATTCTCGAGCACTAACTTTGCTTTTAATTTTCGTTCATTTGCAGCTTCTTCCAAAAGCATCTTGGCGTGACCGTCATGATTAGTGGCAACACACGAATGGCAAATTGTAACACAGCAATCTCTGCAGAAAAACTCCAATTCCTTACTCTCGCTTCAAAACGTTTGCAAAATCTTGGTCCTTAAAGTCTTTGAGCGCTAGTACACGGTGTTCCTTATTCGCTTTCATTCCATTGTCAAAACTGATGCAGTTGGCCTTGCACCAGAATGCACAACATTGAAAGCAATAGAAACTCTGGGAGCTCTTCTCGTTGCAATTTCCACACGTAACTCCAATGGCATTGCACTCTTTAATGGCCAACGCGTCAAGCAGACTGTTGATGCGAAAGTTAGTTGGAAGATCCTTAAGATTTCCACTACCAGGAACTTGAATCTCCATTCGAAATTCAGGGCATGCAATGACATCACGGCGGCCACTAGTTCGATGAATCCCGTTCAAACAATGCAAGCAAAAAACATGTAAACATGGCAGCGTTTTTGGATCAGTGAATGTGTTTATACACACAGAACAGGAGACCTCTTCATGAAGATTGTTAAGTAAGGTTTTGATATCCATGACAAGATTCGGAAATTGGGAAAATTGCACCAGAGAGAAAAGTTAAAAACGAAACCACTCCAAGCCAACTCAAGCGGAAGAGAATCTTAAACTTACTCCTAAAATCTGACCAAAGAGGCAACGTTTTGGGTATGCTTTGACTCGTGCCTGACTGCTTAGAGCCTTAGTGACAGGATCTGCATTTCTTAGAAAAGAAAACACATTGTTGGCTGTGTCCTTAAAGACCGGGCGCGATTCGCGATACTTGCATATTCAGCATTTAACCCAAACACACTTAAGAAGTTGCGTCTAGTTGTCAGCCGACTGTCGCCCGTAAACGGTCCGTTGGTGTTTTAAGTCTGATTTTATAGAGTGTAAAAATAGATCTTGAGAGATACTTAATTGCGATTCATACGCAACAATTCGCAATTTTCGATCTAAGTTGAAAGGTAATGCGTAAACTTATATCACATGGCTCGCAGCGCCCGTGGGCAAGATGATGCGAATCCTTTCTTCTGATTGGCTACCCGAGTGGGCAAGATGGGCCCGTCTTGCCCGCTCGGGATTGCCCGCATTGATCCCGCGCATGAAAAAAATTTAATTAGAGCTATGTTGGTAATTCTTGAACAATTTCGGCGATGGAAACGCAAAAAATGACAGAAGATAGTCAAAACAAAGTAAACAAGAATTCTTAATTCTTATCAGTCAGTTAAAGCGCAATCTTTTTGTGATATAATAAATCCTTCATTAACCAAGATTGTTTGGTCAAGATGGCTGGATATTAGCCTCGTTCTTTTTTCGCATTTTTATGGACCTCGACTTCCTCTCGGTCCATAAAAATGCGAAAAAAGAACTCGACCAATATCCAGCCATGTTGACTTCACGTTTGGTTAATAACCCATATAACTATTAGAGTTTGCGGCAATGGAACCCGTGCCCAAGATGTAGTATTTTCTGAGAGGTATGTTCAGGTTTTCTAGGTTCAAAAGTCAAGAAAGGTGTGCGATATTTAGCCACAAACTCCGGAGCCTGTTCTTAGCTAGGTAGGTAACTTTATTTCAACTCGGGTTGTTGAGGCTGATCAGGCCTCTAGCAATACATGCTAATATGCCGAGCAACACCCACCCATCCCACCCCAGGGGAGGACATCCACCACACAGTAGTCTCGTGCGTGGGGAATTAACGTGTCCTTCCCCTAACCCTGAAGGAGACGGGGCCTACGAGAGGAATTATGGGTAGAATATAGCAATGAGTAAAACTCTGTCCATTAGTTTGACAGTTATCAGGCCTCTGGTTCCCCTTCAAAGGTGTAAATTTTTTACACAACTTCAATTTGTTTTCTTCAAAAAGGAGAAATTTTGGCAATTTCTAAGTTAGAAAACTTACAAAACTGACGAACAACCGGGATCTTCAAATGCTTACGTTTGTGATCCAACAGACAGGTCCCAAAGAAATAGAAAAGCTCATTCAAACTCGCTCGCCATTTGGATTGTGCCTCCACTGATGCAATGTACTGCATAACTTACTCTCAGTGCAGAAAGAGAAGCAAAAGTTATAGAGATCATTTCTGCGATTCCCGAAAAGCGCAAAACTCTACAACAGAAATTACTCGCTCAATTTCGCACCTTCAATGGATTAAGCCACCCTTCTCATTAAATGATCGAGTAATTAGTTCATCACGTATCATCCGTCACCATACTCACTCCAGGGCAGAAATACATCCTCAAGAAAAACGCCCACACACAAACCAAAAGCTCCGAACTTGATATGAGTTGCGCATGCTCGGAACGTCAGCTCAACTGAAATCGCTGCGAACGGCACCGGCGGGCCAAGCTTACATGACCCCAACTCCACCCCCCACTAAAGGAAAAGGCCCTGGGAACGATGTTGAAGGCAGAGGCGAACTCACTATGATCGATGGACTAATATGTCATAGCCTATTCTGCGCGTTCAGCACGATAGTGGCAGTTGAGTGAAAAAACGGGGGAAGCTTGGGTCAGGTCGCGTAATGAACACCTTTCTGTAAGAGGCCGGACCCAGGCCTCCGTCGAGTTCTGTCTGCCACTACCATCACCTCCTTTACTTTTTCGCTCCATTTACTAACACCTGGAGCACGTTAAATTCGTCGCGACGAAGACGAAGTGTTTGGAGGGCGGGGGGCGAACTTGCACTTTGACAAACCCCCCGTAAACCACTTGAAACTGTCAACAAACAACTTTAACCGTACCACAATTCTTAGTGTACAACAAGCTATTCTAATTTCGTAAAAAAAATGCTGTCATTAAAACTATTCAATTTACAAAAATTGTTTCACAAAAGCAGGTCTAAACGCATTAAGATTTAAGTAACTGCATCTTTTATACGGGTCCATCGTATATTTTATAAAGAAAAATTAAGAAAACTTTAACAATTATCGTTGGACCTGCACAGAACAGAGTACATGATAATCAAACGACAAAAAAAAAAAATAATAATGCGTGCCTGGTATGACCTGGTTTGTTTCATTTCAAAATTTTTCTGTGACAGTGAACCACGAGAAATTGTGATCTTCGTCACATATTTCGGAAACCGCTCCCTCTCTAATGGCTCCATTACTATGAAGCTCTGTGGGTGGATGTATAACTTGCAATGTGAGCTTAACATAGCAGTGATCGAGAGAAAACTCTAAGAACAAGCAGCTAGGGAAAAGAACACTGAAAAGGTGAAGGCAGTTGTTTAGTGCTAATTTGCTCGTACTCAATACATCCCACTTTTAAAGCAAATGTCCTCAAATTGTTAAAGACAAAATGTTGTGCTAAAGAATAAAACAAACAATGGCGAGGAGCGTTGTACCTTAAACCTCAGGTCAACCCTCAGTTGTCATCTTACAGTGATACAATCCCACCTACGTCCAACTAAACTTAAAGAGTAAAAATGGAAGCGACATGATTTCTAATCACCAAACCAACAAAGGAAACGTGTCCATGAATGGTTAAGAACGAAACGAATGGGCGTGCGAATAAGGTTGGTGTAGCGGCCGAAGAAAACGTTCTACGGTTTTGAGTTCGATCGAGCAAAGGTTATGCCAGTGCCGGGCATCACAGTCAGCCGTATTTACATATTTACAATAAGTTTTCCTTCCAGTATTTTCAGCAAATCCTTGCGAGATTTAACAAATTCTTGAACAGCATCGGAAGTGACCCCATTACAAGAGCGCAAGTCAAGACGGAGAAGCGACGGAAAGAGCTTCAAAAAGGACAAGCACTTATCAGACAGCTTAGCGCAGCCACTCAGAAGAAACTCATTTATCGATGCCTGTCCACAGACACTTTCAATATCTTGATCAGTTATTCCGGGACAGAAACTCAGGTCCAGCTTCTTCAAGTCAAGGCAATGTTGCACCAGCAAACGAAGAGTCGAACCAGTGACGTCACTGCCGGAAAGAAAGAGGGTGGATAATCTTAAAAAAGGGCTTTTGTTGTCCCCTGGAGCCGCACGTGAGTCAGAAACAGGTAAAACAAGTTTTTTCATCAGAGAGTCAGTGATTCCAACGGACCAGCTAAGCCCCAGGACTTTCAACCGAGGGCAGATGACGGTGGAGAGCGCATACGCCGTGGCTTCCGTTGTGCCACTCAGATACAACTCTCTTATTCTCGGCAGACGGTTTAGAAGCCATTGCAGTTGTTTATAAGTGACGTTTGTCCAGCTCAGGTTAAGTGTTGTAGGTTGGCGCCGTACAATCCCCTTCAGGGCCGAAGGCGTCACAACTTTCTTTTCTGATAAATCAATCACAGACCAGAGACGGCGATCCATGCACCAGCGGTTCCAGGTGCGACACACGCGCATACACAGACAGAGCTCAGGCTGGGAAAGAAAGCTAAACACTGAAAGCCAAAGCTGACGGTCCATCACGTGACTTTGGCCACTGTCCAGCGAAAAAGACTGAGGAGGAGGAGAGACTGGGCAAGGACGAACCACGAGTTTAGGTTGTACTTCTGGCGGAGGGCCAGGTGGAGGTTTGGGTGCTACAACAGGACGGCGATGCCGTGAAGTCACTTCATCCGAAACATTCACAGAAAACTCGTCACTTCCTTCTTCTGAGGACTCGCTCTCCATTTTGCTCCTCTGAAAGAAAACGAAAGAGGTTTTTAACTGTGCACCTGAGTATGGAAGGTTGATGCGAGTAATATTCAGGCTTCTGGCTTCTGTCAGCCGTTGAAGCGAGACCACACTACATCTAGCTTCACAACATTAATTGCTGTGAATGAGAAGGAAGTCTACTTTAGTTCAAAGAGGTTTCACCATTTTTACTATGTACGTTAGTGACCATACAAGCACTTTAATCTTGGATGTAAAGGGTAGGTATCTATTTCTTACAAAGCTTTAAAATTACTCCTTTTTTCATTCTTCTTCGCTTCGAACTTTTCAGAAAAAGTTACATTCGCGGCCCCTGAGAAGGGGTCAGCAAACTTGGTGAAGGTTCGGCTTGAGAAATATGTTTAATGGCCTACGTGCCATCAAGTAAAAAACGAATTGATGTCTCACTGATCAGACACACACAAAAACGAAATCAAATGATACACATACTTAAAGGCACCTTTCTGATTTTCTCTTTTGTAGCTCGGTCATCCTGTCGATTAGGAAACGAGTTTTACAGTGAGTTATTAGACGACTTTGATAAACTTCATTTCAAATCTTAGCCGAACGTACTGGACCCCTTCTCGTGGAAGCCGAACGACCACAGAAAAAGACGCAGTGCAGTGACTCGGAGACCGATAGCAAACAATGGCAATGGTTCACATCGTACGATGAGTAGACATCCCAAAAATCACAAAAAACTGGTATATTTTAAATTCATAGCTGCATTACACACGATGGTTTCGATCACAAGCGAGATGACGACGAAGCAATAAAATTAAAACCGAAACACTTTAGTCCACGACAATTACAAAGGTTTCCACGTAAAAGAGAGACAAGTACGGACGACTATGTAGCCCTCGTGAATGTTAACCAAATTTAGAGAAATTTAAAAAGCAGAAGAATACTAGCGAATGAAACTTAGCCCGCAGTCTGAAGCGCCATGTACACTGGCCTTAGTTACCCTCAGATTCATGCACGTGTCGTTCTGTGCGGTGCTTGAATTTAAGAGAGCAGCAACACTCTCTCCTCTTTGTGCTAAGGTACATTAATGCGAATGACCAAAAAGGGCCCTTGCTTCATAGCACTGAATGACAAAACAGCACTTCGTTTCAACAGCGCTTTTCCTGCCATCGTTTAAAATCCATGTTATTTGTTCTTAAATTAACTATCAAGAGAACACGAACGCGTTATAATGTTCTCTACTATTTATACAACCAGAAGCAGACAGATTGAGAGAATAGGGCACCTCCTAAGCTTGACCCATCCCAAATTACCATCAGAAATATACACAAGGAACTGTATAGAAACAGGCAAGGAGAATCACTTGTAAAACATAGGGGGAGTAGAGGAGGAAAGGCTCTCTTTAACAACGCAAAGTATCCAGCAATTTGGCCGAGTTTCCTTACCGCACTTATTGCATAAAAAAATATTTAACTGCTGCAGAAAAGTCTTGGTCAAGGTTCAGTAGCAATTATAACATAACCAAAGTAAAGCGCGCACTCTGATTGGTCAATTTAGCGTCCCCCATTTGCCCATGGGTGAACGCTGCTGACGTGAGCAAATGCAAAGACTATTCCGCGCGCGCTTGTTTTTTTTCTGGTCGCGTAAGATTTGTTAAATAAAAGAGAACTCTTTTGCTACAATGTATCAATGTTATGTTATAAAACAAATGGTAAACACCACAGCGTACACTATTGAGTTATGGATGCACTTGGGAGGTTTGCTAAGCACTCAAGAAGCTAGAGTCGCTCTCGGCTATCGCCTCGAGCGACTCTTACGCTTCTTTCGTGCTTAGCAACCTCCCGCGTGCATCCATAACTCAATAGTGTACGCTGTGGTGTTTACCATTTGTTAATTGGCGACGTAAGATTAAACAGAAGTAAGTTCTAGGGAAACTGTGCAACAGTTGTTTTGATGTGTTACAAACAACAGAAGAACAACACTGTAAAGTAAGGCGCAAAGAACACTACGGCGATCAGCCATGAATAACTTGCTTAAGCCGAACTTAATTTAAGGGTGCAGGGAAAGAGCCTTCAGAAACATCTCATAGACTGCTAAATTCAGATTCCAAATTGTCTACAATCCCTTATGAAATAGAGAGAGAAGTAAATGTCGCATTAAAACTTATCTCAGCATTTATTCTCTGCATCCCTCCAATCATCTTTCGTACAGAGACGTATACTTTTGTCATAAAAATTAACCAAAAAGATTATAGAGACCTTGCTTAGAGGGAAGATTTTGTAAAGGGCGAAATAAAAGTAGTGGCCGTTTAACTAATAGCAAAAACATACTAACTGTACCTTTTTAGCGGACTCTTTAATGGGGCTTGCCTGTGTTCAAAAGAAAAAAAAAAACAAAACAAAAACATTGCAAGAATTCGAAAATAAACTTCTGTTAGCTACTACCATACTGTATTCGGACTTTTCTTTCGGTTACCTTTGTTCCTCTGTTGAACGGTCAGTTTCCTCGAATTATAACAAACAATTACCTGAATCTTTCCTAGAAGTTGTGTTGCCTTTTTCCTTTTAACCCTTTACACCCTGACTCGGTATGTATATTCTCTATACGTTTGCGAGGGTCCTCACAAGGACAAATTGTTTAACAATCATTAGCTTCTTTAGCTGGTGATCATTTGCTTTATTCTCGTGACATTGTGTGATTCGTGGGTGACATTGTGTGATTCGTAGGTGACATTGTGTGATTCGTGGGTGACATTGTGTGATTCGTGGGTGACATTATAAGTAAAAAATTCGATGTTGGTCACTCTAAGTGTTCAGAGGGTTTATTAGCCAGTACAAAAATACACTACCTTTCTTTTCCTTGCAGGAATACTTGGAAGATCATCGACAGATGTCGCCTATGAAAGATACATATATCTTATTAACCAAGCGCGAGGGCCGTACTGGGAGAATATCGGTCCGAGGTCTTGACAGTACGGACCGAGCGCAGCGAGGTCCGTACAAAAAAGACCGAGAGCCGATATTCTTCCAGTACGCTCCCGAGCAAGCTTGGTTAATAAGAGATTTATTATACGACTGAAGTTCAAAGGGACACAATTGCGGTATCATTCGGGACCATTCGGGACAGTCCCCGGTCCAATACTTAGAGAATATTGGACCGGCAATTATTGGCCCTCTGACTGCCCGAGTCGTGTAATAAAGTATACTACTGAGAGGCCATAATTATATCTTTTCCTGTACGTTCATAGTCTGGGGAGCATATGAAACGAAATTGTAACTCCAAGTATTGTAGCAAATAACTAATGTTAACGAAACAGAGAACATATAATCAAACCAAACAAACTGGAAAAGAAACGCTACCGTAAAAAAATAAAAAACAACAACAAAGAACAAAACAACAAAACAAAAAAACAAAAAAACAAAAAAAAAAACAAAACCCCAAAAAACAGAGGAATGGAGAGACGGATAAGTGGAAGAGGAAAGGAATTCTGAATTCATGATAATCTACAAAACTGAACAAAAGCGCATCTATGTCTATAATGTTTGGTACGTAGAAAAGTGCTCAGCCACTCCTGATGGGTAAGACGCATCAATGAAACCGACTCGTTATCACTTTGTTTCGAACTGCTTGTAGAGATACGGTGTCTTACATCAGTTTCGTACTTAAACGCATGTGATGTTAACGCTGCTGTTTCATAGTAAAGAAAATTCTTTTGCAATATGAAGGAGTGTGCCAAAAGGATAGGCATACTGGCTCACACTCGAACACTTTTCGACTGAAATTCGTTAAACCTAAAGGACAGATACAACGATGCAAAAGATAACGAAGGAGCCAAATTGACCTTAAAGTAAAATTTAGAAAATCTCCTGAATCGCTAAGCGTAGCCTTTCTAAACTAATCAGTGGGCAAAGTAAAACAAGAAGAAAGTAGTCCCAATAACTTCAGACACTTCATCAAAAATCAATCTCATCAAATTCTCAGTTTACAGAATTTGACATCAGTACTCACCGCTGCATCTTTGCAACACTTGGGACACTCCCAGCAGTTGTTGATCTCAGTAACAATCTTACATTGCCCTTTGATGTCTTTTAAACAAGGCGGGTGAACAATCTCACCACAGAAGCGACACTCCATTAGTGGGTTATCCTCTGTGTTGACCTGATTACAAACTAAACACTTCACACAAGTGGGCAGGTTAGGCTGAAAAGAGAACAACAAGAGATTAACTATTCAATTTCCCACTAACGAGCTAATTTCATTAGCTACAGGCGTGTGTCCCAGTTAAGTCAGCAGGAGGCGAGGAGTTTTGCATGTCCCCAGGGACGAGACGCAAGTCCATCGCAAGTTAACCCTTGTATTTTACCAGGTTTCTCATTACCGTTTACCTGACAAATTTATAACTCCGGGTTCTGTCAAAGCTACGTGTCTTCCTTTCCCCCTTAACAAACTTCAGTATGCGTAAATTAAAACGACTAAAACTTGACATACATCAGTGCACGCCCTAAGAAGACACGATTGCTTCATCCTTCCTGCCCCTCCAAATTTCTTCATATCTTTACAGGTGCGGCACTCGCCACAGTCCTCTCGTTGACAATTTTCACACTGCCCACAACGAGTGCGCCGGCGTCTGATTCCTGGGCCGACTTTAGTACCGAGCATTGGTCCCCTTGGACCTTGTTTCCTTGCTACAGGTTTTTTCTAAAACAGAAACAAAATATATCAATGTCTCTACAAATACATACTGCTGCATGTGATTGGTTGAAATAGTGGCACAACTTTTCAAAGCTAACTTGAGTGGGATGAAAGCCAGTATCTGAGCAACTACGCACCCATCCCTCCCCTAAGCCAACAACAGTCCAGTGACTACAAACTAGCGTTCACTTTGGACGAGGGCAAGGTAGGTGTGCAGTTGCTTTGATCATACCATTACTCCCTTAATTGCTTGGTAAAGCAAAACTTGTACATCCTAGATCACTCACGACACAAACAAGCAATTATTCCACTGAACTACCTGTGCGTCTCATTACTGCTTTACTTACCACTACTGGTTTGTCAATCTGCAACAGATGTTGCAACCCTGACGCTGCAAGTTCGGGGTCATCGTCCCTATGTAATTCAAGAAGGTCCTAAATAGAGAAACAGAGTTAGTATGCCAAAAACACACCAAGCTGAGAGGTAACTGAAGTACCATCTAATGTAGAGTGCCATGGCTTAAAGATAGACATACTATTGAAAACGGTTTTTATTATTTAAGAGGAGCTTAACGTTGCACCAACCTCTAATCTCTGCAACACTCCCTCGGGGTCTTCCAAAGTCTTAGGAACGTTCTTTTGAGCTTGAGGCCAATCCCTCAGTCTTTCTATCAACTTAGTCAACCCATCGACTTCAAATCGTGTAAGATACACCGGACTCCACGGAGTCTTCTTATCTTCCTCGTTCTCTTCACCATCAATCTTCTCTTTGTTCTCTTCTTCATCATGGGTTTCCCCATTCACTTCCACCTTTACTTCCTCGTCCTTTGCTTGTCGCTTAGGATTCCCCTTCTTTTTCTTCCATTCCTCTGTATCAGGTTCCTCTTCTTTACCATTCGTACTGCTCTTTTTCTCGGTGTTCTCCTGAGCTTGCTTGGCGACTCGGCTTGATCTCCTACGCCCTGTTGTCTCTGTTAAGTCATCCTCATTATTTTCTCCATGTGTGCCATTACTAGCTTTCTCGTCCACTTCTCGCGGATCCTTCTTGCCTGTTCGTTTACCTGCAGTTTTCCCTTTCAAGCCAGATGCGTCTTTTTTCTTTAAAGCGGAAGTATCTTCCTTGTTATCTGTTTTGGTAGACGATTTTAAGCCTAATTCTTGTTTATTTTGTTCCAACAATCGGACGTACTTGTCAGCGGCGTACCACATAATTTGAGGTAAAAACGGATACCGGAACTTCAGAGGGACCTGTAGAAAGAATAACAAGTATCAAACAATGTACCAATTATGCAGGCCAGCTTTATCGATAACTAGTGTTCTTAATTTTAAAGTTGGCTGATGTCTTATCCTCGTATGTTTTTTTTAAAACACTGAAACAATTATCAGTCTTAAAAGCTGGAAAAACCGAATCAGCGACATACAAAAAAAAAACTTATAATTTATCGACGACTAGAATAATTTTCCTAACGTTAAAGATGCCTGTTCTTCTCCAGCAGCTTTCCAAACAGATCTTTGCTAAGAACCATTCAATCGAATTGACTCTGATGTAACTATAAAAGACACTGGGCCAGTAAAAATGCTTCAAAGGGAAAGTGCATGAAATATTTCAGAGACTTTCCAGGGCCACTGAACATAGAAACTAACTACATGGATGAGCTTCTTTTGACCCGCTTTACCTGAGGTCTGAGCTGCAAGGTCCATGTAATCCAGATTATTCTTTCAATGTATTTCCCCGCATACTGATTTTAAAAGCATCTTTCAGATTTGAACGGTTCCCAGAGTTGGGTAAATTTCGACAGGGGCAAGCTTCCTTTCACGTGAAAACGATTTTGAACAACGCAATGTTTACGATTCGTAACTGTTACCCAGATCCTTAGGGACCAGTCATTACTTATTACCTAGAGGGGGGTTCGGAGGATTTTTGGGGAGATCACATGGTTTCAGGGGGACAGAGGAGGATCAGTCATCGCTGACTGCCAATGAGGGGGTGGGGTGGGGTCATAAGAGTACAAAAGAGCCTCAACAGGATCGGATAATTTCACGACACAACCACAATCCTCCGACTCCTTGCTTGGCGATATGTGATGACCGGTCTCTTATTTGAACTTTACTTCCGTGATAAAAAGCTGGCGCGTCTCTCATTTGGCATATATGAGGTAATACCGCTGCACAAGGAATGATTCGAAATCTACTCCGAATTTTACAACACGCAGCCTAGAACAAGATATTGTTTTGGAGCATGGAAACAATAAACCCTTGCTCTGTTCAACCTCGATATCACCTGTCTCCAAGGGAACAGAACAGATGGACAGATGGACTTGGGAGCTGAACAGAGCAGAACAGATGGACTTGGGAGCGAGGAATGTCATTTCAAGGCAAACAGCAGATTTACACGTACCTTGGTATTGTCTTCGATCTGGCTGATTTTAATTTGTCCCGGGATGTTATAACTATGCACAAAATTCCCACCAAATACAAGCGAGTCCTCAGGGGTAAACACGGCATGGATCCAACCTAAACACAGTACATTGTGATCGTAAATCAAGCTTAATGGCAAGAGGAGGACAGGGAGGACGAACGGGAGGGGGAGGGGACGGGGAGGGACAGTGAGGGGAAGGGAAAGAGGAGGAGGAAGGGAAGGGGAAAGACAAGGAGGAGGGGAAGGGAAAAAGGAGGGAAAGCGAAGGGGAAAGAGGAGGAGGAGGGGAAGGGAAAAAGGAGGAAAAGGGAAGGAGAAAGATAAGCAGGAGGGAAAGGTAAAGAGGAGGGGGAGGGGAAAGGGGATGGGAAATGGGAATAAGTAGCGGCTACGTCAAGCCATGTGTCATCCGAGAGGGAAACTACTTAAAACGGGCTTCCGTATCGCCTCAAGCGTTCCATTTCCAAAAGAGCTGGATCACGTTTGATTATCTTGTTAGGTCACAGTTTGATCCGTCTCGTCGAATTTGGTACGTGATCACAGTCGCGATAATAGTTCAGACTCCACCTTCTCAATCGTCTGATTTTGTTGAATCACTTGTAAGATTAAAGACCGAATGGAACACCACTCGTTCATATCACCATCAATTATTTTCAGGGGGATTCTACCGCCTGGTACTAACAAGTCCCTCTCCTTAATTAATCTTCGACCGACTGACCAAGCAACACTCTGTCACCTTCATTCTGCATAGGGAAAGAAAAGTGAGCGAAGGGGGGAGGGAGAGGGGGGGTAAGTTTCTAAAGAAAGTGTTGTGCTGCATCGGCGAGGGGTATTACAAGATAATTTGGTTTCATCACCTAAGTTGATAATGTATAATGGCCACCTTGGAACTCTAAGTGGCCAATATGCGTTATCAACTCAGTCTAAAAAACCAAATTATCTACTAGGGGTAGGCCAACTGATGTAGTTAAACAGCCTACTATTCATTGGCATGTGCTTCAAAGCCAGGGAGAAATTGCAGTGTTACTGACCACCATAACTGTAGACTATAGACACCCTTACACATCAATGTACCTATTCTCCATACTGTTCTCTATACATTTCCCAAGGTGCTGACAAGGAGAAATTGTTTAATAATCAAAAGCTTCTTTAGATGGTGAGCATTTCCTTTATTCGGGTGATTGAGGTTTGATATTATAAGGAGGACTCATATGCTGGTCACTGTTTAGGGGTCAGAGGGTTGGTGACAAAAATCAAAACAAGAGTAAGAGAGCTAATGAACCCAGAAAGAAACTCTTAAAATCGAGTTTCCATATAAAAAATTATGACTTGAGATTTTGATTCATTTAATCTCACCCCCATGGGTTGTTTTTTGTTGTTTTTGACTCATTTAATCTCACCCCCATGGGTTGTTTTTTGTTGTTTTTGACTCATTTAATCTCACCCCCATGGGTTGTTTTCCCCTCTCACCTGTGGGGATCAAGAACGTATCTCCTTTCTCCAAATAAGTCCGGCAACATTTCTCTACTTGGTCACCAAAGAAAACATTCTGTTGTTTTCCAGATAACACCCATTGTTCGTACAGATGAAGATTCTTTTCGGTGGGCGGAATTAGCCAGAAAACCTGCAACATAAAAGGAGTGAAACCCATAGAACATATGCATACACTTGGTGCAGTTCAAAGAAGGTTTGGGTTGGTTTGCTACTATCAAAGGCAAAAAAAAAAGTCTAGCATATAATGTTTATGTTTTCATCTTGCAAGCATAATATGTAAGATACTCTTCAGGTAATACTCTATAGGATAAAATTCCTTTCACGAAACGATGATAAAGTGTTATGTGACAAGGCAAATCTGTCACGCAATTTATTAAAACTCTACGTGACAAGTCTGACCACCAAGTCCAGATCATGACTCGACACTCACGAACATTGGCAAGTCACCGTGATGCTACATTGACAAAGTCATGCTTTTGAGATAACTCGAAAATTGTTGACTTGAGTGCAGAAAGTGCTTGAAGACTAAATTGGAGGTGCTTTGCTACACTTTAAGATTGGTCTTAGAAAATCCTCGCTCCCCAAGCGGATAAAGAACTTAACCCCAAACTCAAATTAGGTATTCCCGTTTTCCCCTTCTGAGTTCTCGAAGGCCCACTCAGATATTCTTCTCTGGTTCTAAGCAAAGCACTAGGGTTTTAGGCATTACAATTACAATAGCTGACCTTTCTGCCTCTCATTATGTGGTACCATACCGAGGTGCCTCCGAAGTCGATGTGAAAGTCGGTGTAGCACCCACCCACACTCATCAACACGTACCTGATTAAAGAAAAAAGGTAACTTTTAGACAAGGGAGTGGTCTAAACAAATGCAGTAACATAAGAGAAAGGCATTCTATGTTAAACCCATATAAAGCATAACCTCTATCCCAAAGGAACTCGAGACTAGCTAAAGTATCATCTGAAGATAAAATACAATATTTTCATTGGGACTCCCTCGTGGAACGAATTCACTCTACATTACATATGTAGAAAGTACCATAAACAAGATGTCAACTGCTACGGAAAACTCTAAAAGGGGTTAATTTCTACTAAAAACAAAAAGTCAGAAACTACGAAGACTCTCTAGATAGTGATTCCTTAAGCTGCCATGTTTGAAAGAATCCACTTTTCGGATGGCAAGGGGTTCCGCACTGGTGGTCTCCTCCGTGAAAACGATTTTTGTGCCATGGCTGAGCAGCACTATGGGAGGTTTATGTTGTTGGCAATTCTTGGATCATAATCGTGGCTTCCAGATCTCTTTTGAAACATATTCACATGGTAACTTGGTGTCTGATTGAAGAGAAGTGCAAGCATGTTTTTAGCCCTGGACTAGTGTTTGTATCCCCTGAATACAAGTGTGCTGAAAAACAGATTTCACTGTGACTTCGGTTACTAAGATTCTTGCAAGATTCCTCGAGAAGCTTCGATTCTGGGTTTGAACACGACAGGTTTTACCTTCATCTTACAGTTTCAACTCGTGTTTAGAACTTCCACAACAAAAATATACACACGAACGTCATTCGTGAAGGTCTTGAAGAGATTACAAACCCGTCTCAATTTGTCATGCGATTATGCCGGTGCCAAGTGATCTTCAAAGAAAAAAAAAAGGCCCTAGCAAACTCAAAAAATGCACAACACAAAACATTTAATTACCCTGGGTATATTTAAACTATGATATTAACAATGCCAGACAAAGATTTTGAGGATTGCGCAACACGTGAAAATGTATACATGCACAACGAAATTTCTGTCAAAAAGGACAAATCAAATCTTAAACGGTGAAAGAAACAGCAATCCAAAGCACTATTCCTTTAATTCTACACGGAAAGTTGATGGCTCACTTTTTGAAAGTGTTTAAACATCTTTTTCTCTTTATATACAGAACTCTGCGAATAATTAGTCATGGTTATTTTAGGTGTAAATAATTACGCAATCTCAGTTGAATCACAAACATTGAAAATTTGTTCTGAAGGTACTGTGAACATTTATAATAATCGCACCGAGGAATTTTTCAGATGATTGCTAATGTTAGCGTAACAAGGCAGTATGATCTGCGATATTTGGTCCACATGCTAATTTAAGGCGGGGTAAACGAGTTTTTACATAACACCAGTTTGAATTGCTTCTTTGATGTTTGACATTGACAGCGATAAAATGGTTGGTCGGCTATTTTAAGATTTTGATATTAGCGCGGCCTTTAAGAGAAAGCTATTCTCAGAGTAACAAACAACAATCAATTGTTTGAACTCTCATTATCAGTTGTAACGTGTATTTTGTACCCAATGCCCACCAAAACCAACCAAAATCAAAGATTACCAGATGATAGTTACCACTTTCGTGCACTAAAACGGTTCATTAAGTATGACATACACCCAAATGTGTCAGGGTTATTTTGCAATCAGGTTCGTCTTTAAGAAAAGACAATATTCCGGAGACGTCTAGATAGTGGGAGAGCATTTTTATTGCACGAACATGACAACTATCTGTTTATTGCCGAATTATTTTATCATTCTGTGTTTTTCCTGGTCTCTAATTGCGATACCTCTTCCTTCCCTAATTTTTGATAAACTGTTAGCTTTGTAAATCAGTTTGCACTTTAATTAAAGAAATAATATCATTAATGGGTTTTATATCACAGCAATCACACGAAGGAACAATAAGCTTCGTGAAATATTCTCTCGAATGGTGAGAGGCCAGAACAAATGATCGTTTTACTGGACGAGAAAACGTGTCGTCCATCACGATGGAAAATTTTAAAAATTTCGTTTTTACATACAAAAAAAAATTAAGACTTACCATCTTGTATGGTTTAGGTTGACTCTTGTTGGTTTGAGAAAAAGGGAACGTATCGTTCATAAAGTAGAGCTACACAACACATAGACCTAAAAATGAACTGATAAAATCTGCTGTCCCCATTACATTTATTTTTTCCATTATCAAAGTTATCACAAACATCACAATTTGCTGGCGACATTTTCGGAAGAAGGATCGATTTTTTGTAATAAATTTCCCAAGCTACTCCTGGCGCTCAAACTGACGAAGATCACATAAGCAACTTTTTAGACACAAATTCACAAAGTGGTTGAGTTCATTCTGTTTACAGCTGAACAAAAGCACACAGCAATGATTCTGAACAGTGAATATTCATACCAAAAACCTGCACATTCTATGTCTTTTAGACGCTGTTGAAATTCATATCTTCTTTTAAAGAAATTTAACTTTTTGACGAGCATTGAAGTTATCTTCCCTAAAAAAGCAGTTGACTGTGGTGGAATTTTTTAACATTTGAACCCTTCAGTCGTTTCACTCAAAGTTCAAACTAATTGTCGCTTCAAAATTGTCGTTTCAAACTAAGAGTCGTTTCTTAAGACTGAAAAACACAGAACCAAACTGCAAAAATTGAAACTTGTGCCTCTAAATTCTAATACTGTTAAGTATTGTCTGTCGTTCGTGATTTAACAAAGTGAAATTTTGCTTTCAGTATTCACTGATCTTTCCTGAGCACAAAGACAAATGAATTAGCAATTAAAGGGTTGCTGTAAAGAAATAACTTGAGTATCTTCGCCTTTGGAGTGAACAAACCCTTATTTTAGGCTGGCGAATCGCTTCCCAAGCTAATTAATCACTTTAACTGTCAATATACAACGCGCCTAGAACGAAAGGTAGGTTTGTCTTGCCAATCTAACGGGAAACGAAGACGACACGAAATCAAACGCAATAAGGATTGCTCAGTCGACCATAACCACATAGGCAGCTGAAACATGAACAAACTTATCCACAAAAAAAAGGATCCGTAACAAACAAGCCTAATTGTTAAAAGCGCGTTCTCCTGCTGTTTAAACGTAACATCCGAATGGAACTTTAAGCGACTGAAACGTGTGGTAAAATAGCTTGTTGCCCACTCTTGATGAAACAGAAGTTTGTTTATCATTTCATGCGAGTCACGCAATAAAGCAATCTTGCCACATGGAATTTCTAACCGAAATATCGAAGAAATTTGAGCGAACAGTCTCAAAAGAGATTTTCTACATTATATTCCTTTCTAACAACGCTAAATGAAGATTATTCCTATTTTTTGGGCATTTGAAAGGGGCATGTAATGTTTAAATTTCGCCAGGTAATACAGATTGGATTCAAAATGAATTTAGTTCTTTGTTCTCCGCCGTTTCGAAGCAATTTCAACGGAAAACACCCCTCTATCAATAGCTGCTTCGACGACAAGGAGCTTTTACTTCAACAATATTTTAAATACCATATGATGTAAAATAGTACAGTATCCGACAGTTAACTGGTGAGGCACACAAAATCAAATTTCGAAAGTAAACATGGAGCGCACAAATTCAATACATGTTGGTCGCAGAAATGTAAATATATTCATTTTCTTCGGCTGCAAGAGCGCTTGAGTTTTGTCTCTAACTTGCCTGATTCTAGATATTGTTTTAACTTCACTTTAAAAGAACTATAATAACAGCAGTGTTGCACGTTTAAAGAAAATTTCTAACTACTTCGCTCGTTAATCTGTTCGGCGCGTGGTGACAACACTCGAACCCAGCTGAGAGTTGTTGGACAGACTGAACTCAATAATGAGTTTGTCCAGAAGCTTCATCTTTCAAAAGAAAACATTTCGTTTAATTACACAGTGCTCCCTAATAAGATTCAAGAAGATCTACAGCCATCTTCAAATATCGCCTGAGACGAACAAGAATCAAAGAAACAAATCGTTATTTCACTAATCAGAAATAAATAAGTTTCACCTTCAATAGATTTACGGTAGAAATTATCGTGGAATTGAGCACGTGCTCTATTTTGATCACGATGTTTAGTCACTTGCACATGGACGACAGGCAATGTTAGTGGAAAATTCATCAGATTCATACGGATCTAATCCGCCAAATTAGGTTTAAATGCGTGTTTATGGACATAACTCGTCGCAGGCCACATATCAGGGAGTTATAAATAGTCAGTAAATTGTCAACTTACTTTCTCACTTTAGGATACTTCATATCTGCTAAAGAATTTGTTGAATCTCTCTGTTCTTCGATGAGATGTTGGGGCCAAACGACGTTCACCCAGTCCATTTCACGAACCTGAAAGAAATCGTGTATCTTTTTAATAAAAGAGACTACAAACTTTTTAGATTAAATATGATCAAATAATAAATATGCGGCGCAAAAATCAAAAGACGCACGCCAATACATGTTTTTAAGCACGTTTGAGTGATCTTCAACCTCCACTCACAGAGAAATTGCTACAATTTTTACTACCGTTCAACGCTAATAATTTGTTTCGCGGTGGGAAACCAAAGCGAAACAAAAAAAAAAAAAAGGAAAAAAAAAGAAAAGAAATCAGAGGGTGAGATACAAACGAAGGAAATTTCAGAATGCAATAGTCTGAAATTGAATCATTTGTAATCCTCACAAGAGTTTTAAGAATCCAAAACTATTTATAAGAACAGGAAGACCTTGATTCTACGTTTTCAAAGGAAAAGACGCTAAGACAACCAAGATCAATTCTAAATCAGCCACCTAGGTGCAAGGGGAAGCTAGATATTTCCACCGACTCGATGAGTTCTAAGGTCTTTACTACCGAAAAAAACTTCTCCTGTATCACATAACCTAGAATTTGTAGGCGAGTAAATGTAAGATGAAAGAAGACGAAAATCCTCTATTTATAAAATTATTCACCATCGTGTCCTCTTTCAGTTCAATGAAGTGAAATTTATGTTGATTTTAAAAATTCATTACATGGAATCGAACGAAGAGTGCACAAAAATTCTTCAACCCCAGCGAACGGCAGAGAAATTCTATCTTCTTCCAATACTTTACTTCTTGTCTCTCATGTTTTTAATTGCTTTGTAATTGATTGATACTTTCCCCTGCTTGATAAGATGGACAGAACAGAACGTCTCGTTGCTTGGAGAACAAATATTCTGTTCAAATCAGTGGCTTTTAGTGTTCGTTTCCGACAGCTTTGACCAACTTTTAGACTTAGCTTTGAAAAGTAGTCGAGGGAAGAAAAGGTGATATATATGAGTTATTGGAACCGTTAAATACTAAAAAAAACTATTTAGCTTTATATCATGCAGAACAATATTATTAGCAGATCCGGTACGAATTGGAGTAGATTCTGTCAATACGATATATATTTAGCAACGCGAATCACTACTTAGCATCGAAACGAATACTTAAAGGCCAGTGAGGAATGCAAGTACCAGAGAAGGTTACACCCAAATCACAAAAACCACGGCACGGTCATTGAAAGGGAGTTCCGAGTCAAATAACTCCCGCACCAAAGAATTTTTTTTTTTTAATTTTTCCTTCACAATGGCTCATTCCCTTGCCAGACTATGTTTTACACGTCAAGCAATTCGATGATACAATCTTTACCGGATCCCCGATCAAGACAACATTGTGTCTATTAAAAATGCGTTTCGTAAAACCTGTAGCTACCAGTGCTAAACCAGTTCTATTAAAGAACAGAGCAACCGTGCTCAAAATTGCACGCTGTTTATCTCCAGTCGAGACTTTTTAGTGAAAACTTTGAGAAACATCACAAATGCAGTACAAGGAATGTCAAATTTCAAGATCGGCACACTTTTCAGAACTAAAATTTCACTTTCGTGTGATCTCGTGCGGTGTTCACGAAGAGATGACTCTAAACCTGCCGCCATATTTACATAACTAAAGCAACACAAGGCACACAGCATTTTTTGCCGATATTCAAATCTGATTTGATTTTCTATGTTAAAAAACGTGCTAAAAAGCTGAACCAGGCTTTATTCTCCAATAATATGTGGATAAATATGTGCAACGGTTTCGTGTAAGGAACAATTGAACGTAAACACACACGGTCATTTTTAACCTTGTAGAGTGATTGCCGAGGAGTGACGCATTTGCAGTTGCAAGGAAAGGAACGTACCCAATAGTCAAGAGAAGCTTTACACAATTGTGTCTGGACCGCAACTAGAAACAATTTTAAAGTAATTTTCTTTTAGATGACAGCTATAATTAGCTCCTCAATTTGCTTTACCGAGATCGAAAAGGTTTCTAGAATAATTCTAGTCGCAGTGTTTCGTGGCCTACAGCCAGTCATAAGCCTTACGATTTTAGCCTTAGTTACAGGAGCCTTGTCAACAATTAAAATACCTCAATAAAATGCTCTCACAATCGCTCCAGTAGTAAAAACATAAATGATAGGGTAAAATTTACCAAGTACAAATGCGACTTGGATTTTCTTCGCTGTTTTAGATTTCGTTTTCGGAGGGCGTGTGGTTAGTGCTGAAAGTTGGGACATAATCTTGTGATCAGGGGGGCTTCCAGAAGGATCAGTTCTTGGACATTTCGACAAAATAACCTCTTTGGTTCTTTCTTCAAGCTTATATCGATTTCTGTGGGGGAAAAAAAGCATTCTGGCAGCGTGACAAGGCAAATCAGCGTTTGTATCACTTCGCCAGTTCCAAACCAACTATTCACCACGAGAAGGTCATGCCAATAGAGACAGCGCAACGCCACTCGGCAAAACTCGACCACAAGATGTCTACTTTTTCAACGGAAAGAAGCTCTACAGAACACTTTCAAATTAAAAACAACAATTACTTACTTTACTGACATTTAACAACTAACAGGCAACCAATGATCTAAATTATAGTACTCCAGCGAAACACAAACTCAAACCACAGTAAGAGGTGAAAATAATGATAAATGGCCTTAATTTAAGTGGTGCAGCATTTGAATGAAAAAAATCAATTCTACGTAGCTCACAAATAAAAAGAAAAAATTCAATGCTTACCATTTTGGGAGGCTCGACCAAATCTTCTAATTTCGTGTGGCTAAACTCCAAGCTGATGACATTATAGATATCTTCACGCTCTGGACTTGTAAAATATTTCACCCATTGTTGTAAAGTCATTTCTAAAGCTTGCTGAGTGTTGACATCGATCACATCCACCATTCTCCGAGCTCCTAACCATCATAAACACAAGGATCGGCCTTGGATCATGAATTGTCGGTTATAATTATAATAGTCTGCAGTTTCAAACTACATACACCTAATTGGCAAACATTCTGAAATTAATTTCAACGCTCACCGACAAAATTCTTGACATCTTCTACAGAAAAGTCTTCCCGAGGAACCCTAAAATGGTTGTACAATTCAGAGAAGTCTGAGCTTTAATGAGGCAACTCTTAGCAATTTGAAAAATGACTGATGAAATTTGCAGAAGCCCTTGAAGGCAGGACTTCACTGAGCTGAACAAAATACGTACCGCATTTCTAACCCGTCTGGGTTTTTGATTACCATGGGAAAGGCAAAGCCGCTTTCTTGTATGAACTTAAGGGTTAAATCTAAAATAGTAAAACAAAATAGTAAGCAACAGGGTTTCTATGAAACAACTTTATTCAACAAGACAGTTCTTTTCACCCACCATCTCCTGCGAGTTTCTGCACAAAATCTCCCTCCGTGAATTTTGGACTGTTTAGCTTTTCTTCGACGCTAAATGTTCGTTTTCCTTCGATAATATCATCCGTATCGTAGTTGTAATTCCTCCGACTCTGCTTTCTCTGCGATGAATTGGGAAAATTTTATCGAAAGACATTAGAGGTGCCGAAAATATTCTCTAGCGAAAACAAAGTAACGCACGGCGCTCTTAACTAACTAAAAACGCGTTCTAACGAGTAAATTACGATATTTACTGTGCTCAAATAACAGCACCATAACTAAAGCTACAGCAAGTCTGTGAAATAAATCTACACACCAATCTGCGCTCTCCTTCGAATTCCCAATCCATTCTGCTCAATATTTCAGCCGTCACACTCAAAGAGGAAGCGAAATTGCGAAACGACTGATGTACTGCACTGCTCAATTCACCCAAGGGAACCGGTGCATTGTTGTTTGAACGGGACCGCAAGACCATAATAAGGCGCGCTTTGTGCGCATTGACAAAGTATCGATGACATTGCCATGGAAACTGACACGTTTTGAAGTTGACAGCTTCTTGTTTGTTAAATTATTCGTTTCCGTAAATGACTGTTTTCCCCTGAGGTTTTGAATAAGGTGACCCAAGAGTCAGGCCTAGAAAAGAATCTCTTCACTCCAAACCTCTCTCAACCCCGTAAACAACGCGTTTTCTTGAGCCAAATTATTATGCAATCAGAACATTTTTCCATCATCAACCTGTCCTCCGAAGACCACTTGCAACAAGAGGCACCCAGCCGTGAAATGCTCATTCCACGCACGCTCGCGCTTTTTCGAGCGCGAGGAAGTCATTTCACACTTTGAAATTGCGTGACGGACTGAAAATCTAGGTCTGCTATGCGTGCTCGCAATGGAGCCAAGCAAAGCTTGGCTAGAGAACATTCTGATGAAATGTAAATTTTGAAACCGATAAGTTTTATTACCCATCAGCTAGAGGGCTTGCTCCTATAAAACAAGACTTGAAACAGAAAGTAATTTAATTATTCTTTTGTAGAGTTTCAGCAGGAATTTTGATGCATTTGCGCTTGAAGAGTTTGAAGATTAAATGGGCCACGGCAGAGTTAGTAGAGGGGACTGGAGTCCCTCTACTAACTCTGGCCACGGTAAAAGCAGCTTTTCCTTTGTTATTGTTGTGATAAACTGACGGATTACAAAAAGCCAAACGCATAGGTGAACAATTACCCCTTAATATTGGCACAAAATTTCAGCATCAAAATTATATTTTGCCTTTAAAAAACTAAGCAGCAATGGCAACGTTCATAAAATGCCAATATGGTGGTCGGGTTTCAAAACGTTTAAGAAGAGGTGCTGCGACATGCATATGAAAAAACACTACAGAAAATCAAAGTTTGCTTTTAACAATTCAAACTAAAAACCTCAAAACGGCAATGCGAAGTCTTGGCTCAAATCCAGGAAAAAGAGTGATGAACTTGTCACCAATCAAACACATGCAAACTTAAAAAAAAAAAAATTAGGCCCAATTTTAATAATGCACAAACAGATCAGATAGGTCTGAGAAAGAGTACGAGTTCTGATTATTTTTCTGGAAAAATAAAATAGAAAAACATTTGGTAGATTCAAAAAACAAAACAAACTTATAAAAAACCTCAATTCATTTCTCAAGACATGTGCGTATTCACTCTTTGACTTTCTATGAGTGAATTATTTCTCCTTACAATATCACTCCTAAATCCCATATTAAGGTCACTAGAAGAAAGGAAATGATCACCAACTAAACAAGCTCTTGATATTTCTTTTTTTAAAAAAAAAAAACTCTCCTTGACAGCACCTTAAGAAATATGTCGAGAACAGTATGGAGAGTAAGCATTCTGATACTTCGGTGCAAAATGTAATGAGAAAGAAACAACTGAGAAATTGACAGCCAGTCAGTACCGTGTTCTCGAGGAGAAATGTCTCTCCTTGGGGTGGGGGGAGGGTACAGCCACACGTAAGCTACCACTTTTACAGTCTAAGAGAACATAAGCCTATGTTCTTTCAATTCTAAGTACTGTAAATACTACAATTCATAGTCAACATAGCTAGCTCGTAATAGGGAGCTTAAGCAACCACGACGACGAAAGGAGGACGACGACCGGAAGTAGCAAGAACGTCACTGCGCAAGCGTGAACCAAGAATTCCGTCGTCGTCTTGTCGTGGACGACTTGAGAAGGACCTGTTTCACGTCGTCGTGAACTTTCGAACTTCAAAGCAGTTTTTCTCATCAAGAGGTGCGGGTTTATTGTCAGTTTTTAGACAGTCTATGGCCGGTTGGAGTTTGTATTCGCTTCTTCGTTTGATTTAAACCACCCTGTTCAGTTTTCTAAACAAATAAAATTCGAAAACCCACCAACTCATATTCCTCCTCCGCACAACAGATGTCAAGTCAAGCGGTGAAAGCGACCACGTAAGGTTTAAATTTATTTAAGTATATTTTAAGAAAGAGTGCTGTTTATCATTTTTATTGAATGAAAAGTTTTAAATGGCAGTGTAATACACCTCTGCGTTCGGTCAAAAGCTGTGTATGGAACTGCCGGATTATTGCTACTTAAAAATTTTGCGTGTTGCTGACTTGCTGTTCTTCAATGGAGACGCTTTAAACAACAAAGAATTCTTCAGATCGGCGTGTTAACAAGAGCTTGAATACCTGTCAGGTTTTCCGAATTTATTTTCAAAATGTTTGATATAGATTTACAGCCATAAAAATTATTCCGACAAAATCACACGGGAAAAAATAGTATTCTTGGGTAAAGCGCGACGACTGCTCTCTGTGCCGATCGCTAGCTAGCATTGATTAAATTGACAGACTTACTTCGTTTGGTACGTTTGGTACTTCGTTTTGACTTACTTCTTATCAGGCTAAAGCATGTTGAAAATCAGACAAACCTTGTGCAAAATAAGTTTGTTTATATCAGCAACAATTAGAACTGAATTTAAATCTTAAATAACTAGCGTAAAATTTAATATTTTAAACTTTTGCGATGCGTAAATTATTGTAAATAAAGCTAAAGCTTAACTGTTGATGTTCAAGAATTGAACAACCTACTCTCGAACTTTCGATATATATGCGGAAATTTGATCCATGAGTGAGAAGAAGAAGGTTTTGGACGTCTATGAACGATGTCATTTCTTAAACTGACAAATAAATAAGATTTCAGACGTCGTTGTCCTTGAGCAACTTCACTGCTTAAGTTTCATTTTCCCGCTAAAAACGACGTCCTCGTTCCAGACCCTCCGCGATTACTTGACGTCGTCTTCGTCCCTTTCGTCATGATTGCTTAAGCTCCCTAATACCTCTACGGGCAATGTTACTAAGAGTCAATAGTTTCAAAACACTCCCTTTTAACTTTTGGCTCCTCACAAGGGGAACAAATGTCATTTAAAGCTTCGCTGTATTCGGTAAATTTGCGTTTTAGAGAAACACACTCTTTGTTGGCCTTTTCACGTTCTGCTTTTAAACTTGCAACGACTTGAGCTTCTTCCTCGACCTTACACTGAACTACAAGCGACTGCTTTTCAAAATGGTTGAAACTTTCCTCTATACCTTTAAGCTCTGCTAACAATTCTTCCCTTCTGCGCTTCATGCGTTCGTTTTGAGTACTTAGACGTTCCATTTCTACTTTCAGTTGCTGAAGATTGTTGGTGGCCGCCATCTCCGTGGCCTGTTTTTCTACCAGTGATCGCTGCGCTTCGCGCAAAGCCACATGGGTCCGCTCTTTTTTATCTTGAAGTCTGGCCACCAACATGCTCGCAACATCACTCTCTTGACGAATAACTTTTGCAAGAGCACTGGACACGTTATTCTCATGAAATAATGGGCAGTCACCAAGTGCGTCACATGCGCTCTCCTCTTTAGCGTTTCGCCCTGTCAAAGCCTGCACGTCCTCTCTTTCTTGCACTGGTAACCCATGTTCAGAAAATAGAACATCTCCAGAGCATGAATTTGAATTAGAAGGAAAATCCATTACGACAATGTTTTCATCGCAATTTGTGACGGATGGGACAGTACAATTGTTGAGTTCTTTCACAAAGCATGCATCACCTTGGTCTTGTACGCTCATTCTTATAAGATCTTCGTCGACAACTACGGTAACGCCGCGTTCATCTTCATTCCCGTTGTGTTGAGATGCACTCTCCGAATCAGAGTTGACTGTCGACTGACTGTCGCAAGCAGCAGTGTTTTCAGTGCTCGTTGTAAGGCTCTGTGTCGAAGGAACTGAAAGACTGTCAAGAACTGACGGTGACTGAGCTCCCTCGTCCTGTGAGGAACTATCCTCCGAAGCAGATCTCTGCAGATCTATAGAGGACGAACAATAAAACCCTTTTCTTTGAAAAAGGCTACTTAAACGCAAAGGATACGCCCTGGAAGAATCTTGGGCCGTGATTCCAGAATTATTAGTGCTGAGAGTGACTTGACCGTTACGCGAAAACTGGTGTTCGCAGAGGTAAGCATCGTCGTCATCATCTTGAGTATAAAGCTGATATAAATCCGGATGATTCCGCGCCAAGTCATCTATTCCAACACCTTCAGAATCAAGTTCTTTTTGTACGAGGTTTGCCTGGCGATCGCGAGCAATATCAAGCGGGGTCATGTGTTCGTGGTTCTTTTTAAACCTGTCCACAATCTCTTTATGATCGAACAGGATATACCTGACCGCTAGGAAGGAGTAATTGTTCCGTGCAAGTATGTGAAGAACGGTTTCACCTCTGTCGTTCTGTGAATTGATGGCTTTGTGCAGCGAATCTGAGGGAAGTTTCTTTGTAGTTTGTAGCTCATTTACGCATTGGAGCAAGATTTTCATACAATTGTCGTAGTAATCTAATTCCCTACCAGCAGATTCTTGTTCGCTTATACAGAGAGCACACATATGAAAAACCGTATTTCCCTGAACTTTGTCTTTCAAAAACAAGCCACTAGGGTCTTGCTCAGTTAGTTTGTGAACAATCACACGAAACTTGTTGCAAATGAATCTGACAGACCGCGGCTTTGCATCGCGACTTCTCACTTTATGAAGTAGCCTTAGAGCTCGATGCAAACCCGTTTCGCCTGTTCGTTCGACTGTCACAAATGCCTTGAATTTCAGCTTCGTGAGAAGCCAGTTCAAAGCTTGAGTTCTACCCAACACGCATGCCCAGTGTACTAGCGGGAAGCGGAACTCTGGAAGAGCATCCGGGACGTTACAATGGGCATTCCATCCATTTTGAAGATGAGAGTACAGGGCAACTTTTAAAGATGACAAGTCCGACGGCTTTTTGTGATCTTCATTGCCACACAACGCAAGAATCATCTCGTTGTGACGTAATGAACACTCTTCGGGACAGAAGACAGTATGTTCCAATTTTCCATTGTTTCCAGTCATTTTCAAGTGACCTACAATGAAACAATTTCATAACCTTTAGATTTGAACTTAGCAGAAAGTTAGGATTAGAAGAAAAACTGGTAGACAAACACCTACTAACGACTCTGTCATCACTAGGAGGACAGTTCACTTGTGAATTTTTGAGAGTGAAATGGGTGACTCTGGTAACCATACCAAAACAAGGGTACTTCTCATTTCCTTCAACCCTTTAACTCCAATGAGTAACCAAGACAGAATTTCTCTTTACATTATTAATACAATATTGAGCAGACAAGTTATGAGAATATAAAAAAATATCGATTTGGGAATTATTAGTTGATCAGTGCCAAATTCTCTGAAGTAACATCATAGGAATTGTATGGCAGACTGCAAAGAGAATTACCAATGAGATCTCGGAAATGAAAGAATTCACCACTCCAGCTTTTCCTTCTGCACCCCACTATCAGATTGTCACTGCAATAAGTTAAGTATAACTTTATTTAAACACGAAACAGTTGATGAGCAAAAAGATGCTCGTTACAAAAATGTACGTGTATACTAACTAATATAGTTAGTATACTCATAACCGCAGTTCACACATATGTTTCATATGTTTGTTGTTGTCTAACTAATATAATTAGAAACTATAATATGATAAATGAATAAATAATTTGAGAAAATATATATAAAAAAAACAATTAAAACAATTAAAACAGAACAAAACAAGTGATTAATTCTCGAACTCTTTGACCACTACAAGTGACTAGCACCTAGTTTGCCCTTACAATATGACCCCTGAATCATGCATTAAGGTCACAAGAATAATGGAAGTGATCACCAATTAAATGAGCTCTTAATGGTTAAACAAATTCTCCTTGTCAGCACCTTAGGAAATGTATAGAGAACAGTATGGAGAAAATACATACGGATGTTGGGGTGTAAAGGGTTAATACCTTCAAATAGGTGACCATTAACTTAGCCCCTCTTAGATTTAACTGATGTTCTAGTACATTAATGCTATTGTAAAGCTTTCACAGAAATAAAAACAGCAATGATGAAAGGTTTATTAATCTAGGAAATACTTTTTAAAAAAACTTTTCAAAAAACCTTTTCAAACCGGCAGTCTAAATCCCACAGGAATCAATGAATGCTTTTCATTCCACTAATTTATTCTTGTTTTACTCGTTGCCATGTTCCCACCAATAACGTAGCTCCATTTTCTGCCTTTAAAAGCACACACAACCCACAATTCCTCTATTCGCTCTGACGAAGGGCTAACGCTCGAAACGTCAGCTTTTGTAATCGTTATGGTGGCCAATTTACCATTTCAACTTTGTTGATATATCCAGATTATTTTGTTATATTAACACTTGGATCAATGATTACCTTTTTAAGTTAACCATTTCTTATTTTCCGAAGGCAAGGAAGTTAATCAAAGGTAATTTCATTTGAAAGTCAATAGTGAAAGTCTTTTTTTGTTTGTGGCCCAACATTGGAATGTATGTGGAAGGTCCCCCATTAACTTGATAAAGATAATCGCAGTTAGTTTGGAAGTATAGAGACTGATAAATTCTAAGTTTGAACAGGCACCAATCCCATGAATTTCTGGAGAATATATTTACCTTCATATAATATATCTTATTAACCAAGCACAAGGGCCGTACTGGGAGAATATCGGCCCGAGGTCTTGACAGTACGGACCAAGCGCAGCGAAGTCTGTACAAAAAAGACCGAGGGCCGATATTCTTCCAGTACGGTCCCAAGCAAGCTTCATTAATAAGAGATTTATTATACAACTGAAGTTCAAAGAGACACAGGTGCGGTATCATTCAGGACCATTCAGGACAGTGCCCTCTGACTGCCCGAGTTGTGTAATAAATTAATATATTTGGCTTCTGATATTTATGGTTTAAGGCAGAATAATTTGATTTCCAGTGACTCACAAAAACCTACCATAAAGATTTTCTTGCTACTCTTGTGTTACTTAAGAACATGAAGACATTTCATAATCTTGAAAGTCAAGTTCATATGCTAAAAGTAATTTCTCTTTTCAAGTTGAACTATTCATTCACAAGAAATAGATATTGATTCATCATGTGATTCTTCACAAAGTAACTCTACAGTTCTACAGAGACAGTATTAAAAGTTATCATCTGATGAACTACCTGGGCCTACTTACACAATCCTATAGAAAACCACAATGAACGCCGACATATGATAGAGTGATGTGAGTAAGTCTGGAAAAAGCAATCCAGCCCTGCTCATCAAATGTGTTTTAAGGTTGTCTTTAATTGAAAAATCCCAGGAGCATTTACAAAATTATCAGAACATTACATGTCCACCTGAGGGAACAAATCTGTGGTGTCATATCAATAAAACCTTTCATTAGTGACCGAAGCGAACGAGTGCTAATCATTATCTGCAATTGGAGATACAATTCGTGACCAAGCGCAATAATCAATGTAGTATCCCTACGTAACAGAAATTTTTCAGAAGCTTAAAGATTGAATCAAATAGTACAGGAGCCGTTCTCTTCAATTCTAGTATGACTGAGTATTTAAAATACAGTGCAATCAGTAGAATTCAAAATTGTATGGAATGAAAGCTAAAAGAATCGTATCTTTGTAATGTTTAGTGTAATTTTGAATTAGGTGCTGTGCGTATATGTTCGTAATAGACTATTGTGCGATTTTCCCAATAAATACAAAAATAACTCATGGCTCCAATGGTCAAGCAGTAATACACTGCCCTTACCTTCACATACGAAGTTGTTGGCGATCGTTTCTTCTTTGATCGGACGCCATATTTATATCCTGGTTCTCTTAATCGCGAAGGGTCTGGGTTTCAATTCGAAAAGGACCACGTTTCTCATGGTCAGCGTTATTGAGAAATTCTAAAGATATATCAAGTGAAAAAGCATATACTGTAACTCTACAGGAGGATCACAAAGAAACGGGCGCCTGAAGTACAAGATCTCATTTCATTGAGATTTTCATATCAAGAAGCTTTTGAATATTCTATTATTCAGTACTATAACCGTAGCTGACTCACATTTCTTCATTTCTGTATAATTTGGCTTCCAAGTCGTCTTGTTCATAGGGCGAGTTTTCTTCTGTTCTATCTAGAGTGGCAAGAGAAACCTGTTTCTATACTCAGGGGGGCATTGGGGTCTTTTTATAGTAACCGAAAACTGCAGAAAAATCATTCGAAACCGCAAAACGCTAAAAGATTCGATCAAAACCGAAAACCGCATCTAACAACCGTACAGGGGTGACGAGTTGGGCATAGAAAAGAAACCGGAACCTGAATAGGAAGAACCGGAAATCATATCGGATATCCCGAATCCGAAAAACCCGACAGTAGTTTTTCTTGAAAACCGAAAGCCAAATGCTGAAAGACGAAAAATCCGCAAACCGCAAAAAACACCAAAACCGAAAACCGAAGTTTTTTGGCACAGATACCGAAAACCGATCTAAAAAAAATAACCAAAACCGTAAAACTGAAATTCCAATACCCCCTCTATATTCACTTATTGTTTATCCTTTCATACTATAATTACAGTAGTATCAGTACAAATAAGAGAAAGGTTTATTTTCCGTTAAGTCACTTCCTTATTGCATTTCTTTTATCTGTATCATGTCGATGTGCCCACCTGGTGTCGTGATCCAGCCACTGATGTTAAGTAATAATAATAATAATAATAATAATAATAATAATAATAATACTAATACTAATAATAATACCTTTCTTTAGACACGATAATGTTTAAAGCTGAACAGCTTGTGGGGTCGTGTGTAAATCTAAATAAATTCTAAATTAAATAAATTCAAATGATGATGGTTCAATTAAAGCTTTCTGAAAGGAAAAACTGACTGAGCACAATTGAAAAAGTGTTAATTGGGCGTCTGAACGCTTTTACGAGGAAACAAAGTACATGTATCGTGTTGTCTCATCATCCGGGTGGGGATGGTCTTGAGAAGGAATATTTGCGGTAGTGGTGACAGACGTTTCCACATCCTGAGCGGAAGTCGTCATTCGGATTTTTGTCAGTCGTGTGTTAGAAGTCCCGAACAACACCCGACTAACGATTGGACAAATCAGGCTTCCTGATCAAATGTTACTCCCGGGTTCAATCCATTTACTGTAAGGTACATATATTTAACTGGGATATGGTGGTCAGATACAGTTTCGTTTTGTCCGTTTGAACATTGCAAAGTTCCACAAAAGTTCAAACACGGTAGCGTTTCCATAAAACTGTTAGCTTCTACGATAATTTTTATACCAATAATTGAAGTGGTGCCAAATTGACTGTTTGTTCTATATATATTCTAAGCAGCTTTACAGGAATATCAATCAGCAAACTGCGTGACAGAATTGGGCAGCTTGACAGAATTGTGCGTGACAGAATATGTAATTTGTGGTAATCCTAATGAGCATAAATTAATATTTTACCGGCACGTATCGAAGGACTGGGGGTGACTGCGAGGTACGCAGAGAGTTATGGGATCGTGGTTTGTAAGTAGAGGTCGTTAGTAGGGCAAGGCATTCTACGGTCAGCCTTCACCGTGTGTAGATTTTCGTTTTCGTCTTTTGTATAAATTTAGAGCGGTACTTGCATATTACCTTAAGTAACTATGTAAAAGTGCCTGTCATTCATAGGATACTCTAAAACCCCAAGGGTGACACCGCTGCCTTGATCGGAGGTACACGTTCCCCCGGGCCGTTTTCTCCACCTGCTGGTTTTTAGGGGTTTTCGTGTCCGGCTTTGGTGCATTTAGTTTACTTCAATTGTAAAGGACTTCTGTTAGCATATCGATTTGGCGTTAAATAAACGGTGGCTTGGCTGGCCAACCCGCCCAGATATCAACTCTTGTATGTCCAGTTGAGTAGTGAAGGCAAAATCTTGACTTTATCTGCCCCCGAGCAATAATAATAATAATAATAATAACAATGATAATAATAGCAATAATAAAATGTAAAGATGAAAATGAACAATTTTTAATATGAAAAACTCGATTTTTCTCTAATAATAAAATGAATAAATAAATAATCAGTTTATTTAACCCTTTGGTAGTGTTAAACACTAAATTACAAGGGAGGCAACAATTGGCAGAGATTAGATCTGAGCCCGCGTAAAAGCGGTTTTGTCTGAAGATGCACGGAATCGAGGCACATGGGCAAAAGGCTTTGTAAATTCTCAAAGGTATCACTGTATATTTTAAAACAACTCGCATTTTACGCAATTTTTTTTAATTTTATCGACAATCTGAAGTATTCAAAAGGCAAATAGCAATGGTTAGACATTGTATTGCATTTGGATGCAACAAACGGAGCGATAAACCACATTGCAATCATCTTTCGTGGCATTCACTTCCATTGAGCAACAAGAAACTTCTGGCGACTTGGCTAGTCAAGATTAAACGAGAAAACACTACCGTAAGTAAAAATTTCTTTTATGCAGTGAACATTTTGAAAAGGAAGACTTTTCCAAGTCATATGCTGGCCGGAAAGTAAGTCTTAAGTCAGACTCAGTTCCGACTATATTCAGTTTCTCCGAACAGAAAACCAAAAGGAAGGCTCCGAAGGAAAGACGCTGATTGATGATGACTTTCCGGCCAAGATGTTGCAGTGTGGTTTATCGCTCCGGTTGTTGCATCCGAATGCAACTTAACTTGAAATCGACTCACAGCCACTAGGTCTCCGAGGATAAGTACAGACGAGAAGCTCTACTTTCTCGCTTGAAAGGAAATTTCATTAGCTATGTTAAATCAATAAACTGCGTCATTATTCCAGAAAATAAAACTAGAATGGTGTTATCGTTGTCACGTACTATCATCGAACATTTCCATGCAGAACTTGGCCGAACTAAATATCTGTGGCGTGACTTGGAAACGTTTCAGTCGTTTCCGTGGAGATATGAATTATGCAAGCGCGTTGCTCACGCTGTCTGCCAAGGAACAACTTTCGAAAATTCTGCAGATCTCTTTGCTATTTGCTCTCTTATTGATCAACAAAATATCTGCATTTTTTTAAAACATGCTGTACCTACATGAAAAAAATATGGATCTCTCTCTTGCTCGATCTTAAATTGCGTGACTTAAGGTTACCGTGCACCTTCAGGGGTGTCTCGCGTGCAAGCGATGTAGCGCGTCCGGTTTAAACTGTAGATATCTAAACCCCCATATCAAATTAGAGCTTATAGGACTGCCTATCAGGCTATACCAAAAATTTTGAAAAAAAATGCATTGCCGAATTTTTCACCACTTCTAAATGCGAGCGCCCGAACCACTTTTTGAACGTTACATGTTAAAGGGAATTTTGTTTTTCGCTTGTTTAATGTGTTCCTCCGTTTCCGGGGCCAAAGCGCTAAAAAAACCTGTCTGCGATTTGCCATATTCAATTTCAGTGAAAAGTTACAGAACATTTTGAAATAGGATTAAAAAAATGTGGAGTGATTGTACAACACAACAGTGTTGTTTATATGTAAAACTAGCTACTGTCAAATTTTGAGAGCAATCGAACAATTCCCTTGTAGCTCTTAAAAGGTGATTCGGGCGCTCACATTTAGAAGTCATGAAAAATTTGACAATTCATTTTATTCCAAAATTTTGGTATAGTCTGATACCCAGTCCTATAAGCTTTAATTTGATATTGAGATTTAGATATCTACAGTTTAAACCGGACGCGCTACATCGCTTGCACGCGAGACACCCCGGAAGGCCCGCGGTAACCTTAAAGAGTAAGGCCGCAATATTTTGATCAGTAGACTCCACGCAAGTTTCCATTCAAGTTAGGTAATGATGAAAAAATTTCGAGAAAATATACAGTTGTTTTCGGAAGCACGACTATAAATTTGAACGAAAAGCGAGAGGCAAAGATCTGTATTTTTAGTAACCTAATGGTAGCTGTGCCCTGCCCTGTGGTCTTTTGCCACTTCACATATGCTAAAAAGTTACGAAAATTGAATCAGATGCGGACTTCTAGAGAGTCTGAATAGGGCTAACTGTAAACTGAACGATGGCTGTAAATTCTCACGATTAGCTGAGCTCTTTTTGCTCGCAAATTAAACAACGGATTATAATGCGCAACTAATAAAAAATCTACCTCCGGCAGCTGGCAACTGAAAGAGGACAAATGAATAATCTAAAGTTCAAGGTCCTACCTTATCTTCTGCCTTGTTTGGTCAGTTTCGGCATCTGAGGCTAGATCATCCGCATCAGCTTCTTCGTTCTCAGTCATGCTTACAGCGGGGGACCTCTGCAGCCGAAGCCAGTTCTGGTTAGGGCAGATAGTCTGCTGGAGTATCGACCAATTCGCTGCTCTGTCAACTACTCAGTCTTGGAGAACATTTTCTGGCCAGTGTCGTCTCTTAAACTCTTCATTTGGGAAGCCACATCTGAAGCTGTTGCCTTCTTAACAGTTTCCTACCCTGTCCAGAACACGTCTACGAGATAATTATTTGCTTTCTGAGAGAAGGCAACTACTTTCAGGGTTTTCCGAAGGGCCCATCCGAGGTCCACCTAGGATTGTTCGTCCGGATCTTTGGGTGAGGTCTGACCATAAACGTAGCCAACACCTACGGAATGGACCGCTTCCATCCATTTTCTGTTGATCGTGTCGTAGGCAGACTCTTTTGTTAGCTTCACCATTTTTAAGTGTTTGTCGATGTCAAGGTGCTTTTGGAGGGCAGCGAACTAATGAAACACCTTGATACACCCTTCCTCTTGACAAGAAAATATCTAGCTTTCTTCTTGTCTGTGACGGATTGGGTAATTCTCGTGATGGCCCAGGTTCAGGACATCTGCGCAGGATGCAGCTAACTACCTGCTTCTACGTTTGGTTTGCTGAAGGTTTTCATTGGGACGAGCCTAGTAGGGCCCTAGGGTGTTCCAAACCGTGCCGGCTGGTCTGCACTATAAAACTTTCCACCTCCAATATCATAAGCACGCCACATTCTCAAGCCTCTATTCTCGTGCGACGACTGAGTTTCTCAATGCCTGTACGCTGGTCATGGTATGTTTGGTCATTGCTTGTGCGGATGGCCAAACTTGACACACTGTTGCATAGCAGCCCTTGACTCCACCTGACTTAGGAGCAAGATGACAGTTTTATTTTGTTTTGTAGTTTTTTTCTTAATCGAAACCTTTTTTTGAATGATAAATTAGTGAGCACACTTTATTTAATCTCTTACACGTTTCGTCTGACAATAGCAGACTTCATCAAGGAATTTTTACAAGTATGGTAAATCTTACCAATTTAAATATCTATTTTCTAGCTGTACGCATAGTGTGAAGCAAGCGTTTACGTGTCCCCAAGATGTCGTGTATCAGTGACATTTTTTGGACGTTGCATGCATGAGTACGTGATGTGTTTGGGGGTTACAGACTTGGCGAAGCAAACTGGAAGGCATCCGCTGTCGCAGTGATATGTGTACCCCCGTGATATGTGTATCCCCGCACACATATCACTAGTGATGTGTGTACCCCCGCATACATATCACTAGTGATATGTGTACCCCCGGCAGGGAAACACAAAACACTGAAGCTTTGTACCCTGGCCTCCAAAGCCTTCAAGGAAAACATGGCGGTTACGAGGGACAGATTTTGTGGGTTTATATTTTAAAGTTTCAACCGATCCGCCCACTAAAAAGTGTGTTTACGCAACAAGTTTTTTTGGTAAATTAAAGGTCTAGAACTTTACCGCGTGTGGAAACTATTTCGTGTTCACGTTCCGTAGTTTACATCAATCACTCAGTATATATCAAATCCTTTTCAATTCATCTTTAAAAGGGGCTTCTATATATTGTTGTTGTTGTTGTTGTTGTATTTTGTTTTGAAATCTGTACGGCCCTGGACAACCAAGTCCTTATCAGGACAACCGAAGTCTGGGTTGTCCAGTATTTGCCAGTATGGACAACCTGGATGTTTTTCTAATTCCGAGCAGTGTATGTTGTGTCTAATAAGTGCTCACAAAAACAACAGGCCAACCAATTTGAACTACATGCGAAAGATCAGGTATTTTTATCGATAAATCAACATAAGTAAATAGATCAAAAATGATTGTTAACTGATAGTATTAATGTACTATTAAAGGTGATTTCCACTCCATGATAAGCAATATC
Organism: Stylophora pistillata; assembly: GCF_964205215.1. Lineage (NCBI taxonomy): Eukaryota > Metazoa > Cnidaria > Anthozoa > Scleractinia > Pocilloporidae > Stylophora > Stylophora pistillata. The sequence goes on from NC_142531.1 coordinate 11,427,894, forward strand.
TGCTTGCAATCAGTTTCAGTCTTCCTCAAATCATAGTGTATAAAATAAAAATAAAAGAAAATAAAATAATGAAAATAAAAATTTCAGAGCAAACTTTTTTTCTACGTTATAAATGTCACACATTCTTGCAAAACAACAATGAAACTACAAAAAACTTAACATTGTTCCAAAGCACAATAATGCTTATTAATTTGTGAACATAACAAGCCACCTGTAAATCAAGGGCAAACTCTAAAACTGCATGTGCCTTGTACAAAAGTGCACGTGTAACCCAGTCAATGCAAAAAATATCAACAAACTCCAAGAAGGGGGAGTACGCGCTAGAAATAAGCATTTATGGACAATCTTTTAAAATATTTTTTAATAATTTTTTAAAGATAGACTAGTGAGCAGCACTTCTGCGAACAGTAGTTGTAAAACGGTCTTTATTTTCCGACGCGTTTCGTCTAACTGTCGTAGACTTCTTCAGGGAGTTTTACAAGTATAACTTAACGCCTGTTTTCATAAGCCAAAATTACGGGGGCCGATGACCGTAGAGGCTTGGCCTTACACGTTTTAAATTTTTCACAACTTCGCCTGTTCCTGTTCGCCTGTTCCCGTTCGTAGGTCCGGCCAAGCCTCTACAGTCATCGGTCCCCGTAACTTTGGTTTATAAATACAGGCGTTTAGTTATACTTGCAAAACTCCCTGAAGAAGTCTACGACAGTTAGACGAAACGCGTCGGAAAATAAAAACAGTTTTACAACTACTGTTCGCAGAAGTGCTGCTCACTAGTCTATATTTGAAAAAAAAAAAGTAATTATTAATTTTTTGGAAGGGAGGGGGGGTGGGGGATACACATATCACTTGCCGCCATATTGGAGGGGGTACACATATCACTAGTGATATGTGCGGAGATACACATATCACGGGGGTACACATATCACTGCGACACCACAACGACGCGGTGTTGTACGTGCGTGACATTTTTCAGACGTTACATAAACGTGTATGGTTGTGTTTGGGGTCACGACAACATCACGTACTCGTACATGTAACGTGTCTAGTTTATCATTTACAAAAGTTTCCGAAAAAAAATATTGGTTGAATTATGGTAATAAAAAAGGCGGCGGAAGCGTATGATGCTGGCCCATTTGCTGCATAAGAAATGTTCTAAACGAGACCAAGACACCTGAGCCCGTCACTGCGCAACCAAACCCCCAAGAGTGCCATGTAACATCTGGCCTACACATTCATGCAGGGAAGGCCATAACATTCAGGGAAAATAATGGCAGATGCAGATGAAATTTGCTGGCGGAAATCAGGCAGTTTTAATGATAAAGGTTTTCAAAACATTCTGCTGGTGTTACCTTGAAAAAGGGGCTTGATAATTATGACAGGTCACGAGGTCACGCTATATAAATACCCTTTTTGCATGGAAATTTCATTATCATCAATTATGGTGGTAAGTGGCAACAACAACACTTCCCAGTCTTAATTTCTGGACAAATAACGCAATTTATGAACTTGATGGAGCTATCTATATCTCCTTTCAAGCGAGAGAGCAGAGTTTCTTGTCATCCACTGTATGTAAAAGCCGAAGTTGTTGTATTCGGGAACTTGTATGTCAACAAGCACGCGGCATGTGACTTTAAAATCTCCTCTCCTGTTACAATCTCTTGATTGTAAACTGTGATGATACACAATCAAATCAAATACTAATAAATGTTTTTGCCGTAAGAAAGCCATATTTACCTATTTTTAGCAAATATCCTAAATAAACGACAGAAGGGAGGCACGGTACGATTCTCCCACCAATATTTCGCCTACATGCCTCTCTTTAAACGTGATATTTCCAATTTCTATCGACAATCATGGAAAGTTGCTTACATCTCTTAGCTTCCTTGATGAATTATCTTGTTTCACGAGCTATAAAATGATGGTATACTTGCCTAAATAACTGCTCACAGCTAGAATTGCGTGACAGGTGTAGTTGAGAGAACCTTTCACAGTTGCAGATTTCAAAAGGTATTCCAGACAAAAATATGGTGGTGCCCAATGATTTTTTATAATGATTTTCAGAGATGAAATAATGGACTAGAAAGGGGCGTTCAAATTAGTGTTGTAGCTTTCTGACAAGGGGAGATATTTAATCTCAAAGTTACCAAATATTTGAAAATGTAAAAACACACCAATTTATTCACCTGTTGATTGACAAGCCGTCAATCAAATCGATTGAAACTTGTATCGTACGTACACAAACCGTCACAGTAATTACAGTTGCAGTAAAAGCTTCTTAGATTTGACCTATTTTGAGGCCATTTTTTAGTGAAAACCTAAAAAACCCGGAGGGTGGTCTATCTCCCCCCGGAAATAACGAAAGCAGAAACCAGCTTGTAATTTTGAGTTTTGGGGTAGATCCTTTGAACTGGCAAAGTTTCATTGAAATCGATGAGATGGCATGTATCACGACTGTCTGGTGCTCTCGTGGACACATTCTTAATGGCTCTCTTAAACTTGTTTAAAGATTGGGTGTTTCTGATAGAGCCCGGAAGATCGTTCCACAATTTAGGGGGGGCCGCGTGGAAAAATCGATCGTAGAGCGTGGTGAGTGTTTTGCCCTTGAAAGGAGCAAGGAGTAAGCTGTCATTGGAACGTAAATCATATCTTCCGGTGTCTCTAACTGAAATCAGCTCACTTATGTAGGCCGGGACAAGACCATGTATTGCCTTAAAAAGTAATTAAGACCATTTTAAAAACTATGCGATATAAGCCACAAATTTCCCCGGAGTCTGATCGCAAGAGATTTCAAGTGTCATCACTGTTTTCTTAACAAAACCGAAAGTACATTATATCATATCTTAAAATAGTTAAATAAATGTCATAAATAGATACAATAAAAACTGTAGAGGGAGAACTCTCGAAAAAGCGGATACCCCTTGCACTGACCTCCCGACTTTTTCTGTATATTTACTGCAAGGCACCTTCACTCGACAAACTTCAATATCAATTAAACGCGAAACTAATATTGATACCTTTTTCGCCCAAAATCTGTAATACGCAGACACCCTGTAAGGCATTCGCGAGGGGATCAATTTTGGGCGCCCGCGCGCCAATTTCCCGCGCAAAATTTCTAGGGAAAACAAAAGCAAAAGCCGCTGTCTCGCAAAAATAAGCGAAAGAAAATTGAAACGTTCATAGAAATCTGTGAAAGAAAACAAAAGGAGGCAAAAGAAAAACTCGGGTAAGGTCATTCTGATCTACCATTCTGTTTTGAGCTTTACCAAGAAAGTTATCCAATTTTTTAACACCGTGACCAAATCATTTGAGTTTGTTGGTAACTCGTGAGGCAACTTGGTTCTGATAGACTGAAAGCAAGCCAGTAGTCAAAACGTTCGCACATGCGCAGACGTTTGACCGCTGTGTCATATCAACTGACACTATCAGGAGTCCCGTGGATGGTCGTTTCACACAGGATTCACTAAAGTGAAGACTAGGTCTTTTTTCGCTTCGTTATAAAGGTACACGTAGTGGGGAAGCTCTATTCTAGGCGTGAGTAGTCCAGTGGTCAGTGCGCTGGACTCTAGGTCAGATGGCCCGGGTTCAAGTCCTGGCTGCGGCTTGACGTTGTGTCCTTAAGCAAGACGCTTCACTCACATTGCTTCGTCTTCTCGGATAGGACGTAAAGCCGGAGGTCCCGTCTCCTGCACCTATCAATTAGTTAATTTCGGCAAGGGACGTTAAAGAACCCACATCACGAGATTACTGTGATGTGGTCTGGCCTGTTTACTGGGAAGGGGGGGAGGGGGCATCTGTAAAAATTTCTCCTTTATTAATTGTAAACTGCCGCCGGCAGTCTGGAAAAGTCCCCCGCACAGTGTTGTAAAGCGCATTAGAGCATTTACATGGAAATGCGCTATAGAAATTGATCTATATTATTATTATTATTATTCGATAGGTGTACAGCTGAAAGGTGCTTATTTGGGGTTTTGCTTATTCGTTCTACATTTTCTTTTTATCTTATTAAAGGAGCATAATCACTTTAAATATCTCCACCGCCTACTGGTCAAAACGCTCAAAGATTTTCTGATGTAAACTCAGCTTGAGGGCCATCATTGCTTCGGATCAATGTCAGTATCTGAGCAACTACGCACCCACCCCTCCCCCTAACCCAACAACAGTCAACTGCTAACAAGCTAGGGTTAATGTTGGGTTAGGGAGGGGTATAATTTGGATAGATCAACAAAGTTGAAATGGTAAATTGGCCACCGTAACGATTACAAAAGCTGACGTTTCGAGCGTTAGCCCGTCGTCGGAGCGAATAGAGGAATTGTGGGTTGTGTGCTTTTAAAGGCAGAAAATGGAGCTACGTTATTGGTGGGAACACGGCAACGAGAAAAACACGAATAAATTAGTGGAATGAAAAGCGTTCGTTGATCCCTGTGGGATTTAGACTGCCGGTTTGAAAGATGAGCTTTTGTTCAAAAGTTTTACGGCTTTCCGTGCTACCTAAGTGTAAGGAAAGACCGCAGATTGCCATATGTTGCTTAGAATGATTAGGTAAATTAAAATGTCTAGCGACTAGTTTCGATGTGTCCTTGTCATTCCTTTCCACGTCGCGAAAGTGTTCTCGGAATCGGTCACCTAGTCTTCTGCCTGTTTCGCCGATGTATATCATTTTGCAATAAGTGCAAGCTATGTTATAGATTACATTGGCGGAGGTGCACGTGAAGTGATCGGCGATCTTAATGGATCGTTTAGGTCCCGATATTTTATCAGTGTTGGGAATGAAAGGACACGTTTTGCATCGTGCACGAGCGCATTTAAAAGTGCCTGGTTGGTCAATAGTCTGAAAAGAACTTCTGACCAAAAAATTGCCTATGTTTTTGTCGCGTTTGAATGAAATGAGCGGAGGCTGCGAAAAGATAGTAATTGTCTCTGGATCATTTTGAAGTAATTTAAAGTTTTTAAGAATGATGGATTTTACTTAGTGGTTGTGAGGGTGAAACGTGAGAATGAATGGAATGCGGTCGGAATCTTCCTTATGCGACGTTTGTAGTGCTGAATGTCGATCAATAAGTTGGGCGCGGTGGTAACCCACTTGAACGACAGAAACAGGGTAGGGGGAAGTGTGCAGTTGCTCATATACTGACACTGAGCAACTATACACATGCCCATCCCCTAATCCAACAACAGTCAACTGATAACAAGTTAGGGTTAGTGTTGGGTTAGGGAGGGGTTGGTGCGCCGCAGCTCAGATATTGTCCAATGGTTCTATCGACCCTTTTAGCCATCACGATCTGCGACAGATGGGGGCGATCTCAGACATTTTTCAGATACGAAGGTCAAAGAAAGCTATAGGTAAAAGGGAAGACGACAGTAGACCACCATACTTCTGAAGTTCGATGTCACTGAGGTGTCATTTTACCTTCTTTTTGTGAATCCTGTTTTTTGATCAAATAATGAACAGGCTGCTCTCAATGCATCATTGGCTGGTTCGTGTTCCGATATGAAACGAGACCAATCCATTCAAACTAGAATTATCTTGGCCTGAAATAGCGCGCAGAGCTGGCTATTCATGAGTCCTGTCCACGTGGGTAAGGATCCTTCTCTTTGATTATCTCGCTCGTTACTCAGGGACGTCAGTGTCTTGCTAGCTTGACGTGTGTTAATTTTCTATGTCATATAACTTGTTGTATTCAGCCAAAGCGTCTTTCACGTCAACCTTTACCAAAGTGTAGAGGGGATGCTCTGTTAAATTCTCGATAATGTAATGAAGAGAATTGAGGCCGTCGGAACTCATCCGGTCAACCGAGGTTTCCAGTTTCGCGTGGCTGCACATAGGTTGAAAAATGTATTTGTTAAGTAAATTCTAATTCTGAAAAGAGAGAATTCCTGAGAAAAACAAAACTTCATGGGAATATAAATGAGTTGGACTAAACAAGTTCCAAGAAAGCATCTACCATGCAGCTAACAGGTAATGAGAATACTCCAACTTATCAGGTAGAAGTTGTTATCTTGATCTAACACCAAATTCTCGTCACTAATTTACTAGGAAATGTCTAGCAGCTAGAGGGGAGAATTAACAATCAATTCAAAGGAGTTAAAGGGTTAAAGGAGGCTGGGGAATTGTGCTCTCTATCTGCGGCTCTTTTTCAGCACATTTTACAACAACAGAACCTCCCTTGGTGACCGAATCCCGTAAGCAAGTATCTCCAATGAGCAACCACTTTTCCAAGGGGCAGCAATTTTTCTTGTGAAATCACCACATGGCTGGAACCTTTCCGTAAGCAACGATCTCATCTTGCGCGTTACTTCAACAACTCTTCTCGTTTTTGTTTGAAAATAGCCTGTTTTTGACTTCCCCTGTTCCTGTTATCTCAACTCACTTTTGGTCGTCTTATTGGTAAAAAAAAAAATCCTTACAACCTCGTTCATCAGTTGTCAGAGTCGACGTAAAAGATGTCCATGAGGGGACTTTCATTAGGCATTTAGCGGACAGTAATAATTCACCCCCTGGGGGAGGGGCACGCGGTTTTAGGGGGGAACGGAGGGGGCAATCAGTCGTCGCAACAGAGTTTAAAAGGGAATATACAAAATTAACTTCCAATGAGGGGGAGGTCACGAGGATAAAACAAAGCGTTAAGGGGGATCCGGTAAATTTTATCGTCATACAACCAAAATCCTCCGGCCCCCTCCCCCCTCCCTGGTGATAAATAATGACCGGTTTCTTTCTGTGAAAGGAACAGCCTTTCCTTTTTAGCAAGAGAATCGAGTTTCCTACCATACTATTAGGTGACGTTTGTTGGTTGTTTCGTTAATAGTTCGTGTAGGGTTCGACAGCATCAATTATCAGCACGTACCGTATTGGGTCAGCTTTACTAGTGCGACGATGAAATGCCTTAAGCATTTTATATCTTCCCACTCTCAAAGATGGTCGAGTCAATCTTAGTCCTTTGGCAGTTATTCTAAAAGTTCAAACATAAACAGTCACAAAAACTTCATGTACAGTGCATGGACGATGATCTGTTGGAGTTATTAGATGCAAGTCACTCTTGAGGGTCGGAAACCGACACGATCACAACAGCCAATCAGAAAATAGGTAAATTATGCAAACGAACTCAAGCGCGGGAAAACGAAGTGACCAGTAGGCACGCTCAATTAGTTTGGACGTGAGTTAGTAAAACTGAGGCAAGTAAACGGAATTGAAGCTGACGGGTTGGCTTGCCAAAAAGTTGCCTCGACAAAGTATTGTTGTGTTAGCATATTTATCGGTGGGAACTTACTAAGAGAAAAGAAAAACTGAACGAAAAAAACATATATATAACTGTCTATATAGATAGAGGGATAAAACTTGGCGTCCGTGAAACAGTGCTCGATACAAATAGTAGGGCGGATATAATGTGTGGTAGGCAGAAAAAAAACAACTACATATACATCCCTACACGGACCTGTTTCGTGGTTGCCCACTCATCAGGGGATTTTAATGATTTCGAGCACTGTTTCACGAACGCCAATATGTATATATATATATATATATATGGATGTATGGATATGTATATATATATATATATATATACATATCTATCTATCTCTCTCTCTCTCTCTCTATATATATATATATATATATATATATTGTATGTTATATTACATATATTGTATATATATATATATATTGTATGTTATA